>NW_006399953.1:4132622-4143240 GCF_000299155.1 Elephantulus edwardii
AGTAACTTCATTATCATTCTTAGTAGTGGAATCTAAAGACTACCTTCAAGTGTTTTTTTAGCAGAGATACAATGTTTTTTAGCAGAGAGACAAGTTATTGACTTTTGTTGTTGTTTGCTATTGAATCATACAAAATACCTTCAGAGGCTGTATCTTTCACAGGAGGAGATTGCCCATCTTTTGTGGATTTGAACCACTTGCCTTTGGGTTTACAGCACAACTCCTTACCACGAGGCCACCAGAGCTCAAATACAGTCTTGAAACAAATATGTATTTAAAGAAAAGTGAGAAAAACATGGAATCATGGAAATCCTTTAGTGATTTCTATAAAGAAAGCACACTAGTTTAAAGAATCAGAATTCCACCTTTCCTGTCAACCTTAGGCCCACTAACTTGGTATTATAAACCTATTTCACCTGACATTACAGCTTGATTTTAAAAGTAGAAAAAACAAACAAACAAATAATTGCTGTTCACAGTATAGGGAAGGGAATTGTTGTGAATCTAATAGCAAATTTGGTAAGCCTATTCTTTTTCAAAGATGAAAGAACAGGAGAAAATCAAAAGGGTTAAAAAATTGTCCCATTTAAAAAAAGTAAATTAGTATACTAGAATAACATTGCTATACGGGAAACATTTCAAAAAGCAGAGATATATTTGGCAAAATAATTTTTACTCTTTAGAAAAGAAAAACATAATAGGTAAGACAACAACATATTGCAAGGTTAAACATAAACCAAATTTGAATAAATTTTTCACAATAGACTTCAAAGTACAAAAGAAATAATATAAAATTAAACTAATTTCCATATAATCAGACTGACTCGCAGCTCACTCTCCAATGTGTTTCTAAGACTCCAAATCACATAGGAAGAGAGATTGTATTTTATTTTTTTAATTGGTGAGTTCAACTTCTGGAAAGTCATAGTCTTTGGGTACACTCCAGGGCAACTTTCTATGTATTGGGCCACCAGAGCTCATACACTTCTTGTTGTGGTTAGGTGCTGTCAAGCTGAGTACCTTTCATAGCGATCCTATGAAGAAAGGATCTGAAAACTGTTATATTCTGCACCCCCTCATACTTCTTGGCACACAAGAGCCCATTGTGGCAGTCATCATGTCAATCCACCTAGTTTAGGGTCTTTTTTCTCTTCACCCACCCTCCACCCTTCCCAGCATCATGTCCTTCTCTAAGAAATAGCCCCTCCTAGCAACATGCCCAAAATATGTGAGGTGAAGCCTTAGCATTTTTGCCTCCAAGGAGCACTCCAGCTGCACCCTCCCAAGACACAATTATTTATTCTTTTGGCTGTCCATAGAATGTTAAATGATCTCCAATACTACAGCTCAAAGGCATCACTTCTTTAAGTGTCATCCTTTTTCACAGTCCAGCTCTTAGATGCATAGCATGTGATCAGAAAGACTATAGGCTGAATCAGAAGCATCTCGGTCCTCAAATTGACATCATTACTCCTCAATAATTTGGAGAGGGCTTAACTTGAGATTTTCCCAATGGAATGTGTCTGCTTATTTCCTGACTGCTGGTACTAAGAGTGTTAATTGTGGATCCAAGCAAGATGAAGTTGAGGATTCTTTACCAAATCTTACAGTCTAAACATACAACCAAGATGTGTTAATGATAATTGGTGACTGGAATGCAAAAGTTGGAAACAGTGAAGAAGGAATGTTGTTGTTGTTATGCGCAATTGAGTTACCTGTGACTTACAGTGACTCTGTGTACAACAGCTCTAAACTTTGCTCTATCCTGTGCCAATCTTATTCTCTGTGACACCCCTACCCTCACTATCCAATCACTGAATCAATCCATCTCATCGAGGGTCTTCCTCTCTTGCGCTGTTCTTCCACCCTCCCCATCATGACGTCCCTTTCCAAGGGTTGGTTCCTCCTTGCAACATGTCCAAAGTATGTCAGGTGAAGCTTCAGAATCCTTGCCTCCAACGAGCATCCTGGTCTCATCTGCTCTAGGAAAAACCAGTTTGTTCGTCTAGCAGTCCATG
Organism: Elephantulus edwardii; assembly: GCF_000299155.1. Lineage (NCBI taxonomy): Eukaryota > Metazoa > Chordata > Mammalia > Macroscelidea > Macroscelididae > Elephantulus > Elephantulus edwardii. Next base: position 4,134,641 of record NW_006399953.1, read on the forward strand.
GTATATTCAACACTCTTCTCCTTCTCCAGCACAACAGCTCAAAGGCATTAATTCTCCTTCTATCATCTCTAGTCATTGTCCAGATTTCTGTAGAAGGGATAATAGCTGGAAAATATGGGCTTGGTGAAAATGAGGCTGGAAATAGAATGATTGAATTTGGTATTTACAGTGATTTATTTGTTGTAAATGTCTTTTTTTTAAAAAAGAGAGACAAAACAACAACTTTACTCATGGATCTCACTGATGGACTGCATAGGAATCAGATTGACTATTTTTGTGGAAGAATTCACTGGAGAAGTTTAATATCGCCAGTAAAAACTAGGCCAGGGGCGGACTGTGGGTCAGACTATCAATTACTCACATGTAGGTTCAAACTAAGGACGAACAGAATTGAAATAGGTCCACAGGAACCAAGATATACTCTTGAATCAATTTCTTCTGAATTTCATAAATGATCCAAAGGTAAAAACCACAAAGCTGAAAAAAAAAATCTGTGTATATTTTAAAAACCACTTTAAGATGGTATCAGACTTTAAGAGGGGGGAAAAATGATAAAAACAGGTTAGAGAAGTTATCATCTCATGACCTGAAATCAACTCAGTGGCATACAGCAAAATCAACAATAATAAGTCATTCATTGCTTTAATATTATACATTCTGTTTAAATAATAATACAGAATAAAATCACATTACTGTTAAATTAAGCATTTTTCTATGCTACATAATTTTTGTTGTATTGTTTTTACATGATTTTACCATTGCTGGTGTTTTCTCAGAAATAAATGCTTTAAAAGTCACTCAGTAATATTTGACAGTTTCTAAGTAGAAATAATTAAATGTTCAAAGCAATAATGAGTCAGAATAAACTTGACAGCAGTAAGTTGGAGTTTTTTTGATTGGTTATGTTTGGTTTAGTTTTCCTTATATTGAAGAGGTGATGAGAAATAGACTCACTGAAGATTATATACCATGGAAAGTAAAGAACATATCGGTAGCTCCTGGGTAAAATCAACAGCAACAAATGAAGAAAAATAATACAGTCTTTCTCAGGTCAAAAATCTAGAAAAGATGCTTGGTGCAGTGTACACGGGGTACAGATAATTTTTCAACTAATTCAAAACTAGAACCAATCAACAGTCAAAAAATTGTACAAAACAAAACACTAACCTAAAAAGCAAAACATTTCATTTGTGAGAGCAGACCAAGAGATTTTATTTTAGTCACTGTACCATGAAAAATTCCTATCTAATTTTTGTTACCTGCCTTAACATGAACAGTACTTCAAGCTGTTCAAACAAACTGAGTTAATACACATGGGAGAGTGAACTGTTCACCAGGGTTATGATGGTTGTTTGAGTGGAGTGTGATGAGGGATGAGGCACAGGAAGGGTCAATGAGGACAGTTTGAAAGGAAGGAAGTAACCCACTTGCACAATGAAGAGTATGTTTTCCCCACATTTCCTCCTGACAGAAAGTCTTGACTATTGCCAAATGCAGGTCACTGTTGGAAATCTATCAAGAGTTTAATACCATATGTCATCTCCTATGCCCATAAATTTTGGAACTTGAGATGAGGTTGGCTTTGGATAAGAAATTGAAAAATCCTGGGTCATAAAACTACTGTCAGTATAGTCTTCTAAGAACAGAGATGCAATAATAAGCTTGGGAAGCAGGGGCTGGGGAAAGATGAGATGAGTCAAAGTTAAGATTTCAATCTTTTCCCCTCAAACTTGAAAGATGTACAATTCTAAAAGCAGACTTTTTTTTGAGGTACTAGGGAGGACAAAAGACAATACATTAGCAATAAAGATTCAGAGGGGAATGATAATAGACTACCATAGTTTACAAACTCTAAGTAATTTATTTATGAGGAATAATTTTAGCTAATGAGTAAAATGGATCATAATTCTCTAACTTCTAATTAGTAGAGTGGAATGTGGTGATACTGCTAGGGGTCAGCCGAGGCAACACATCCTTTAATACAGTTCACTTTCTATAGGTATCATAGCCAAGATGTGATTCAACTAGCTTTATTATTTTAGGGACAAATTATAGTAAACAAATTAAATTATGGTATGAACCATATCATAATATGATAAATATTTAATAATTGTAGCCTGATATGTGCACTTCAGTGTAAGGTTAATGGATTCTAAATATATAAAATTGTATACATATAAATGCAGGAGAAAATTTGGCAATCTTCTGTACAATTTTCAGCATCTAAAAATGTGCTGGAAAGTCAGCTATGAGTCAGTTCAGACTCGATGGTATGAGTTTAAGGTTTTTATTTTTGAGAAATGAAAAATACTCCCTTGTAAAGTAAACCCTGTAAGAGTTAACCCATTTATTCTAATAATGTCAGTGGTGTTGTCATATGTTAGTGAATCAACTATGATTCTTAACAATCTAGTGCACAATAGCTCTGAAACCTGTCCTATTCTGAGCCAATCTCACTGTCTACTGCCATTACACTAGTTATTTTGTCAATCCATCTCATCCAGGGTCTTCCTCTCCTGTGCTGCCCCCCACCCCCACCCTTTCAAGTATGATGTCCTTCTCAAAGGACTGATTCCTCCTGGAAACGTTTCCAAAGAACATCAAAATCCTTGTCTCCAAGCAACAACTTGATTTCACTTCTCTAGAACAGACCTGTTTGTTCTCTTGTCAGTCAATAATATGTCCAGTGCTCTTCTCCAGCATCACAATTCAAAGCCATCAATTCTTTTTCTTTCATCCTGTCATTCTCCAGCTCTCTGATATATATAGCAAGTAATTGTGAAGACAGTGGCCTGCACCAGGTACATCTTAATCTGTAGACTGAAATCATTGTTCTTCAACACTCTACAGTAGATTTTCCTAATGTTAAGAATGTCTTTTTCTTTCTTTATTCTTCCTTCCTTTATATCCACCTCCCTCTCTTTTAGATCTATATTTAGAAATATAAGCCAAATAACAATCTTTTCATTTAATTAATTTCTGTATGTATTTCTATATCTAATTATTTAATACTCTTATCTTACCTGAAGGGAGTTTTGGTGGCATATGACAATCTTACCTAAAGTGGTGAAAAGCCCTTCACCATCCCTTCTCTGATCTGAACACTCTCCTATCCTGCGCCATCCTCACAATCTCTGACACGCTCAAGACCGTTGTTGCAGTCACTGCATCAACCCACCTAGTTCAGGTTTTTCCTTTCTTGCAGTCCCTCCAAGTCCTTTCCAAGCCTGTTGTTCTGCTCCAAAGAATAACCTCTCTTAATAACATGCCCGAAGTATTTGAGATGAAGCATTATTGTCTTTGCCTCCAAAAAGCACTCTGGCTGTACCTTCTCCAAAACATATATGTTTGTTCTTTTCAAAGTCCATGGAATGTTCAGCATTCTTCTCCGACACCACAGTTCAAATGAATCATTTTTTTCTTTTGTCATTCTTAATCATTGTACAGCTTTCAGATGCATAGCAAGTGACTGAAAAGACCAGGGACTGAATCAGGTGCACCTTTGTCCTCAAACTGACATCACTACACCTCTATAATTGGAGAGGTCCTTGGCTGCTGATTTCCCCAATGTAATATGTCTCTTGATCTCCTGCCTCCTTTGGATTGTGGATCTGAGTAAGATGAAGTTATTGACATTCTCAGTCCTTTCTCTGTGCATCATGTCCAGTGGACTATAATTTTGTTTACTTGAGGTTGAGATTCAATCCATATTGAAAACTACAGTCTTTTAACCTTTTGCAGCAAGTGCTTCAAGTTCTACTCACTTTAATCACTTTAATCAAGCAAGGTTTTGTCATCTGAATAAAGGTTATTGATGAGTCTTTCACAAATCTTGATTTTGAAGTGTGTATAAGGGCCTTAGTTTGGGTATTCTAACAGTTACCAATAAACCAGTAAGCTTAAATTTTCATACTCTTAATTTTCATTCACATTTCCCACTGCAATACCCAAAAGTTTCTTCTGTGGTTATTTTCAGAATTGTTTTAAGTGGTAGCTAGACATCATCTAGTTTTTATAGTTTGAGAGAGGTGAAAATTGAGATTCATGTGATCCATTAAGTATTTGGACCAGCAAATTGTTCTCTTAGAGTATTTGTTTTAATTAAGATTATAAAGCATAGTCCCTTGTTATATCTGCTACTGTGAAAAGAGCAAGAGCTGCTTGGGGAAGGCCATATCTAACCTCAACTAACTCCAAAAGGGAGAACTACCCCTATCAAAAACATCCAAAACACACAACCAGTTCCCATGAGATCAGGCATATACTCCATGCTCCCACACCTATTTCTACTACTTTCAAGACCCATCCTACTGCCCTATTAGGTCTGAAACTTGTTGAAATATCTATGCAGACTGCACAGAACCATGTCCATTATTATGGGGTTTATTAGGGAAGTCAAAAGGCTGGTAGAAGGACACAATCACTCAGTTAGGATAGATGCTGACATGTGCTCGCAGGCCACTCGGCCTTTAGTCTTCCAGCCTTAGGACAGTGTTACAAAGCTTTTTGTCCTGCCAATTATGGATCTTCCTCAAGTTCTCCAGCAAGCTTGGGAGAAGGCTATTAGCCTTGGTTTTGGGAGTTAGAAGCCTCAAGATCAGCTGTCTCAAATCATTCTCTGGTTCTCTGCTCTAGCTTCTGCTGCTGGTCCCCTATAGCTCAGGCTGGGGTAAAACGATGCATTCTTTGCTTCTTTTTTTTTTTTTTTTTTTTTTGCTGGTGGTGGGCTGACAGGCATAAGAATCTCAGGTCCCAAAGGATGTGCTGCATTTTTTTTTTTTTTTTTTTGCTGGTGGTGAGATTCTCAAATGATGATGATAAATCTGCTCAATTTAGTGTCTTCTAGATTCATGCATACTGTGTAGTGTTCTCTGAATCCATTATTGTTTTCTTTAATTTGCATAATAGTGCATTATGGAAACATACCATTGTTTCTTTCACCATTGTCCCTTGATGGACACTGGGGTGTTAACATCTCTTTGTATTAGTAATAATGCTGTAATAAACATGATTGTGCTTTTATCTCTTTGTGTTCCAGCCCTTATTTCCTTAGGTTATTTACCTAGCAGTGGAATTGCTAAATCTAATGGAATTTCTATTTTGAACTCTTGTAATAGGTAATAAATTGTTTTCCATGGTGTTGCACCATTTTACATTCCCACAAGCAGTGGATGAGAGTTCAATGCAAACAAACAAAAAAATCAGAATATTACTCTCTTTTCATTCATACTTCCATTTGCGAATTATATTCTGTTCATTTCCATGTTTGCAGTGTTAGCCTAAAAGTTGGCTGTTTTTTTAGCCATTTAACCTCTGGTCTACAGCTACCATAATAGCAAACACATGGTCTTGCAAATCAGCATGGTTTTGCAAATTGGTATCAGCTGTGGTACTAGAATAAACGAAAGACTGCTGACCATATTAGGCATCAAGACTTGGTGAGAGTGATATCCTGGTGGTAGAGAGATTGTGGCATTGCTGTGGACAAATGGTATCAAGGTGTGACCTGAGACTTCTTGCATTGTGCTGGTCACAGTTAAAGGTTTGACCATTCCTGCTGGATGTTTGGAGGAGAAGCTGACTTATAACTGCTCTGAGTCAAATCTTGCTGGATGATTTAGTTATACTTACTCTGAGGCAAACCTTGCTAGATGATTTGGCTTTGACTGCTGAACAATTAGCCTGGACTAATTGAAGAATTGTGCCTTGAGATTGTTGGGCTAAAAGCTGAACTTGCATTGATATTCTTTGCCTCCCCCCACTCTCCAACTTCCTTCTCTAATGTAACCCATTGTTGGTACTGTAACTGTGAATCTGTGAGTCAGCAAAGAATAAATGAACCTCTTGCTTTTGGTGGGGCTCTACAGGTACCATGGGGCTGTGCTATAGGCTATTTATCTGCTTTCTACTCTGGAACAGTGAGGGGCTATGTTATTCTTACTCCCTCTGACCCTTACAGAGATACACTCATGGCCCTGTGCATCAAAGTCTCATTTTCCCCTTTAAGAGGGGAAAATTAAAATGTACATATAAAAAAACCAAAAATCTAAACAATGCTGCACTGGGAAAATAGATGCTGATGATTAAAAATTGCATAAAAGTTACATTGATTACAATTTGTCAGCATTTTTTTCAGGCCCACAATATGGATATTTTGACGATTTTGTTTTTTATTTTTAAAGAGTGACTAGATATTTTCACTTCACTTTACTTTTTATTTGTTAAACGTCTACTAAAGAGCTGTACTATAAAGAATTAAGTTTCTTTCAGAAAGTTATTTTCTCTTTTTGAAAAAATTCTGTGACACTAGACACTTCAAAAGCCACAGTCGTAAACTATCTTTGGTAGATCCAAGTCTATGCTTTGAGGGTGAGAATAAGCCTTGACCTCTTGCTGTCTCTTGTGATAAATGGAGGACTTTGTGCATCATACTGTTATCTTGAGCACAACTCTTTTTTTTTCCCAGGCTTTCTAAATCCCAGGATTATTTTTAAAGTACCAGGAAAGTTGAAAGGCGAAACCTTTGAAATAGTCCTCTGAGGGATAAGTCCTATATACCTTTAGAACTCCATGCAGTAATCGCCCTTCTGCTCTTTGGGGCTCACTAGAAATAGAATCATCATCATAATAAAGCCTCCAGGCTCAGAAGCACAAGGTGGGGACGTGGACCATGAATACATAGCTGGAAAGGATTTCACTGACAGCTCATATGACTCTGCTTCACTGTCCCAGACTGAAACCAGTACTGCAACTGCTTCCTCTCCTGGAAGCACAGAGCTACAGTCTGACTCTAAGGGACATCTTTTCAGAATTTGGTGTACATGTTTGCTCCATGCTCTGGGCAATAGGATCATTAAAACACACAAAGGGCCAAAACTATTTCTCATTCAAACAGAATGTTTGGAGTGAAAACACATCAAAACAAACATTTGGCCAGATTTTGACTCATAGAAATGTCACTGTTCAAAGGAATAGTCTAGTCAAAATCTTCCAAGAGCTGCCAGGGGTGAGGGCAAGATATCAAGGGTAAAAATGATTCAGGAAAGAATGACTCTATAAAATACTTAAGATTTTAAAATAAGAATAATCCTTCAGGTTTGTAGTGAAAATTACTCAAAATGAAAGAAGTCAATATACTGATTGCATTTTCTGTTAGAATATATAAGTAAAATAAAACAAAACAGAGATACATTTTATTTGACATACACATTTAAATATATTTGGTAGCTTAGAGAAGGAAGAAAAGCAAAAAATGGAAACTCAAGGGCATGGTATTGGGGAGTACAGAAAGCAGGGAAGACCTTCCAGTGGTTTTAACTATCCTCTGTGAGGAATAATTATAATAAGTTGGTTATTGTGGAATTTGGGGCTAGGGAACATGCAGATTAGAATGAAAATAATTAAAAGTATTAACATCATTGGCACCTAATATCTGCCTGACGCTCCATAGGCATTTCAAATGTTTTTCCTTTTCGTCTTAACCTTAAGAGATAAGTTTTATTAAGGATACTTTAAATCCCTGGATAAAATGGATTGACACAGTGACTGGGGAATTGGGATTAGGGATGTTGGAGACAATGAGACTGACTCAGGGCAGGGTAGGCTTCAGAGCTATTGTACGTAGGGTTGCTGTGAGTCACAGCATCCCGGCATAGGACAACAACATGGAAGAAGGGATTGATTTCTGAGAGAACACTTTTCTTACCTCATTAAATGACAGAGTATAATCAAGTCTCTAAATTTATTCTGTGGTTTGTTAGCTATTAAGTAAGGGCCACTGTTTACACAAGATATCAGAAATTAGATGCACCACTCCCCATGCCTTCCACTCCTACATGCCATCATCAGCTCTGAAACAGACCTTTGTATAGTTCATGAATTAGTGCTGTATCCAAGAAATAGAATCAAACTATAGATTTTAATGACAGTGACAATAGACAAACACTTGATGTATATTGTCTTAGTTAATTCTCACAAACACATTCTATCCTTATAGTTAACTCTTGCTAATGAGGGAGGCCAGCAAATAAACAACCCATATCTACCTTCTTGGAAGAATTATCCTCCTAAATGCAAGGAGAACTGTTATCACTAACCTGTCAGCTTTGGGTCTACTCTAAGTGCAGGCAGCCTTCTAGCCCACATTCTTTGAAGCATAACTTTTCTTTACCTGAGTGTTGGGCTTCTTTAAGCTTGATGTCTTCTCTTTTTATATCTTCCTTTCGCAGAAGATGATCCTTACTCAATATTTTACATTCATACTATAAAACAGCATCTGATTCCAGAAAACTCAAACTATAATACTAAAAATATTTAAAAAAAATATATCTGTAATTGCCTTTATAGGCCACAAGGAGATCTAGCTCTTTTGGATATAGCACTTTATGCGTTACAATATTAACTCTTAGGTCAGGGGTTTGAATCCATGAGAACGATAGGCAGTCTCTCTCTATTAAGATTTGTAGTCTTGGTAACCAAATAGAGAGTCAGTTTATTGGGGTCTGGAGAGCAACCACTTGGCCAACTGACTGGAAGAGATCTATATTTGTTCCCATTCCAAAGAAAGGTAACCCAACTGAGTGTGGAAACTACAGAACAGT
>NW_006399953.1:4144424-4154496 GCF_000299155.1 Elephantulus edwardii
TAATCGGGATGGGTGTGTCAGAGGCGGTGCGGTTGGCGCAGGATAGAGCAGGGTTTAGGGCTGTTGTGCATAGGGTCGCTATGAGTCGGAAACAACTCAAGGGCACATAACAACAACAACAAGTAATAGAAGAAAAGAATTCTATCATTTTACTTCATCTCACTTATAAAATGCAATATTTTCACTATTCTGATCAAATTACAGATTAGTTACATAAGTTCTCATTAAATGAGGATGATGAAACTTCATGTAACCGTATTTTGGACAAATCAAAAGGAGCCAATTCTTGTAGAAGGATATGGCAAAGTAGGGTCAGAAAAAATTAGAAGACCCTCAATAAGATGGATGATACAATAATTCTAACAATGCGTTCTTCTATAGAAACTACTGTTAGAATGGTCCAGAACTAAATAACATTTTGTACTTTCATATGTAAATTTGCTCTAAGTGGGAACAAACTAAAGAATACTTGAGTCTCAACTACAACAAAAATATAAATTCAGTCATTAACTCAAGCTGCGTTCATTAAATATATTTTATATTTGAAAGGATATATATAGTATGTGTCCTCTGTGACAGGTCTATAGCTATAGAAGGTTAAAAGAGCAACATATGCCCAAGCATAAAACCGTGAAAGTAGGAAAAAGTTTGTCGTAATTTTTGTTAGGTAGCATTGAGCTAAATATTACTCATAGTGATTTTATGAACAACAGACATTCTACCCTGTGTCATCCTTCTCATCTCTAACATACTTGAGCCCATTGTTGTAGTCACTATGTAAATCTATCATGTTGAGGATCTTTCTCTCTGTTACTGTTTCTCCATTGTTTCCAAGCATAATATCCCTTTCCAAGGAATATCTCCTCATAATAACATGTCCAAAGTATTTAAGATGAAGTTTCACCATCCTTGTCTTTAAGGAACACTGGCTGTGTTTTCTCCAAGACATATCTGTTTGATCTTTTGGCTGTCCCTAGGATATTCAGCACTCTCCTCCAACATTTCAAGTCAAAAGCATCAATTATTTTCTCTCATTCTTACTCATTGTGCAGTTCCCAAATGCATAGCAGGAGGTTGAAAAGACTATGGCTTGAATCAGGCACATGCTGGTCTTTAAACTTAGATCATTACTCTTTAGATCTTTGGAGAGTTCCCTAGCAACAGATATTCCCCAATGCAATGCAACATTTCCTGATCTCCTAACTGCTGGTATCAAGGGTGTTGATTGTGGATCGAAGTAGATGAAATTACTGACCACTTCAACTTTTTGTCTATTTATCATGAAGTTGCCTACTGATCCAGAAGTTAGGATTTTTATCTTCTTGATGTTGAAAGGCAATTCATGTTGAAGGCTGTATAGTCCTTGATCTTCTACAGTAAATATAATTACATTGTGGGTGGTATTGTAATTAATGTTATAAAACAAAATGTATAAGAATGGTTCAATGAAAAACCAATATGCTTTGTTGACAAATTAAAAATAAAAGCAAAAGTGCCTCAAATATTATGTTCCTCAGTAACCATAAATAAACATTTATTAATGCTTAAACCTTGCATCCCATTTGCACTGCTAATGTACCATCATGGGAATCTATGGTATTCCAAAGCACAAGTCTAACTAGCCTGGCTATAGGTAGAATTCATGTGTACCAAGAAGATGGTGAAAGTTAAGAAACTTTCATATCGAGTATGTAAACAGTACAGCAATGAAGAAGAAAACTTATTAAGGCAATAGACTCAAGTACAATCATACAAGTGAGAAACATTTATATTCCAGAAGTTAAAATCATTTTCTTGAAGAGGTTTAGAATCTCAGGAAGAACACTTTCATATATTTAAAGAACTCTTATTTTATAGCTGTTGTTAAGTGTTGTTAATTTAAAACCACATTATTTTCTGACCCTTCTGTGGGTTTTCAGGGGCTGTAATTATCTTAGGAGGAAACTGCCCATCTTTCTCCCAGTGAGCATCTAGGTGAATCTGAACCACCTGCCTTCAGGCTGGCAGGGAAACTCCTTACCTTTATGTCACCAAAATGCCTTACTGTATGTAAACATGGCAGTTACATTTTCTGGAGTTCCATTTTCTTTACCAGGGAGTAGAATCCAGGTACATGGTGAGAGCTGTCCCAGGAGGATCAGACTTTCTTTGCCTAGGAACACCCTGACAAAGGACAAGAGTGACCAGAGCCTGATCCATCCTAACTGGGAGAAGTCAGTAGGCTTAGCCAGGCTCTGCTGATACTAGGTGTACAGCATTTATCAACAAGTTTACTATATTGGTTAGACAGAGGTGTGGTGGAAGGATGGGAGGGAAGGACTCCTGTACTACCACTTATTCTATAATTTGTGTACAATAAAAAAACCTTGTCTTGATACTAAATTTGCATAGTAGGGACATTACTTACACCTACCATGTGCACTTTCATTTGATGTGACTTTTGTGAGGTTGATAGATATTTTGGAGAACAAAGACTCCTTTATAAAAATTTCACTTTGTTTCATGACAGGTGTCTGGTGCACTGATGTCAAAGGAAGTTTCTATGATTTGAGATCCTTATTCTACAAGGATTTTTCAAAATCAGTTGCTTTAATTGCTTAAGGGGTTTTTTCCTGTATACATATATGTATTCCCTAAGTCATAGTAAGTAGAAATTCATATAAATGATAAATAATTCATTTTTTAGTAAATAACATGAATATACTTTTCAAAAATAAGTACTACTACTCTTATTTGCAGCAGCATGTACATATTATGTGTAACATGACATAATTTTGATATACAGTGAAAAATATATAGAATTCTTAAAGGGGTAATTTTGATACCAGCGTTAAAAAGCAAACAACAACAAAATGGTGCTATTAAGTTGGATCTGATTCACAGCAATCCCTCCAGATCTTAACAACAGAAAACTGTCAATAGTTCTCCTTAAAAGTGCTAGTAGATTTGAACCAATGACTTTTAGGTTAGTAGCACAGCACACTACACACTATGTCTCCACCACTCTGGTACCAGCACTGTTGATAATAATGTCTTTACACAATAATATTTCTTTTATATGTTACTAAACTATTTTAGACTATACCAGCTCATTTAAGGTCATAAAGTAAGTTTTTTTATAGAAAACATGTTAAATATGACTGTTAAAAAGAGTAACAGCTTGTATTAATGGAATTTTTCATTATTCTGATCTTTTCTTTAATTAATAAAAAATTTAACTATTTACCTTCTATAACTTAATGTATATAAAAATCTCAGTATTAGCCATTGAGTTATGAGATTAAAGTCCAGTAGGTTGTAATAAATTCTTTTGCTTGTAGCTCATATAAATTAATAATGAGTAGGACATGGACAAGTATTATAAGTTGCATAAATTCCCTACTGCGCCAAATTATACAACATTAGCAGTACATCAGATTGGAAAATGGTAATTTACAATGGATTAAAGGTCAGATTGCCTATAATAGTCTGAGGAATTTGCATCATCAAAAATTCAGGAATAGGAGAACCTATTTCTACAAACTGGTCTAGGAATGACTGTGGGGTGTGTGTGGGATAAAATAAGCAATCTAATGCCATAGATTTCAATGAGCTTTTGGAATGCAAATTTCAACTGTCAAATCTTAATTAAAAAGTACCAGTCAGCAGTATTTAAAAATTGGAAGAGAACTAAGTGGTGGGTGGTAGGAAATATGTGCAACTTGCCTTCTAAATAGAGTAGGTAGTCTGACAGGTATATAATTAGTATCACATCAAATGAAGGACAGAAAGCCAACTATAGTTCCTTAAGTGGAGGAGCTTCAGCAATTTTCAAGGCAAGGGAAAAGGTTCTTCAATCAGAGTTAATTTATGATTCCTTTCCTTTGTGAAGAGAATGTATTTGTGTGTGTACATGTGTGTGTTTTGAACTTTTTGAACCTTAGGAAGCCATGCTATTTGGAGAGTTGAGGCTTTATTTTATGGTGAGAGGTTAATATCAACCTAAATGTTTGGGCACTATGTCACATAGCACACTTTTACAATCATCCTGGGCTTTTGTTACTTTCAGTCATTTACTTTTAAACTCAAATCTATCCCCCCCTTCAATATTGTTTCTCTTGTATATAGAAAGGAAAATTAGAGAACTGTCATTTGGAAGAAAGAAAGATTATTCTTGTTCTATGTGTTATTTCTTATTGAACTATCATGAAATTGGAATATCTTTGAATACTGATATGACAGAGGAGATCATGTACCAGGTCCAGACTAGTTTCAGGAGGATAGTAAAAAATTTCCATCTTGATGATAACCCTCAAAAGTTAGACCAGTATTAAATTTTACAATAAAAATATACATGAAAATATCTGTAGATAATACAGCAAGCAAGATAAAAATTAATATCTTAGAGGAGTGATTCTCATGGATAATATCACTTTAGAAAATGGTTGTTGTTGTTATATGTTGACTTTGAGTTAACTGTGACTCATATTTAAGATTGATTGGGTTAGGACCCTGGTGATGGGACCTTGAAAAGAAGTGAGAATTGGAATAAGATTTTGTTTCCCAATTATACAAGAACGAGGATAATAGACTTAATTATTTTAAATAACATCAATCACCATTAATTTTATTAACTACACTGAGAATTCAGATGAAGAACTGAACCCTTTAAGCTATGGTGTTGGAGAAGAACACTGAATATCCAAGGACTGCCAAAAGACAAAAATGTATGCCTTGGAAAAAAGTGCAACCAGAGTGCTCCTTGGAAACATGGATGGCAAAGCTTTGCTCACACACTTTGCTGGGAAACGTGGAGGGTCAGTGAAAGAGATGAAGACCTTCAAGAAAATGGAATGACATTGTGACTGTAACAGTTGGATCAAGTGTGTCAGAGATGATGAGAATGACATAGGATAGGACAAGTGTGAGATGTATAATTCATAGGGTGGGTCACCATGAGTTAAATCTATCTCAGCAGCACCTAACAATGATAACAAGGTCATGCAAAGATCAGTAAATTCTGAATCTTCTTTGGTACTGTTTCTCCCTTCTCTTTTCCCCACTTTGAGACTCTGAAGTAGAAGCTGATTCATTGAGAACCCCCATCAGGATTCTGAGGTTGTAAAGCTTCACAGAAAGATTGCTCATCTTTCTCCTGTGGAATATGTAGTGGATTTAAACAGTTCACATAACACACTGTGACAGCAGAGACACGTTTCATAACTTTATTTGCCTACCATTTGTATCATACACAGAGGATTTTAAGAGCTCATAACTTATATTCAGAAAGTCTTGGTTTCTTATTACAAATGTTCTGTTCCCTACAACATACAGTATACCTTCTATCAGCTTCGCATGTTCTTGTCTACCTACACGTTAATGTGGATATGTTCCTTACAAGAATACTGATGCTTCTTGAACTAGGCATTTGAAAAGTAACTGTTTAAAAGGACTACATGATTAGGATTATTTTCATAACAAGAGTCCAGAATAAGAATTGCATATTAAGGTGGACTGGGTTGGAGTGGGGGGATTGTCAAACAATGAAAGAATTTTTTTTTTCTTTTCAAAGAGAAAAGGAAACTGAGCGGGGAGGTTTGGGCAGGGAGGAAAATGTGCAACGATGAATTAATGGATATCTAAAGTCTCTATAAACTTTCATTAAAATCTCAATTAAAAAAAAAAGAAAAACAAACCCAAGAAATAATAATCAAGCATGTTTAAAGCTAGACCATTTTGATTTTTTTTTTTGCCTTGGTTACAATTAAAACTTTAAAATAGAGCAAATAATAAACGACTTTTGCTTATTTTAAGCATTTACTCTGGACAGTGATAGAGGGGGAAAGCCACAGTGTGCTATCTCCAGCTAATAATTTCTACACACTTCATTAATTACTCAGAATTCAAAGAAGCAGGGTATTTAATTAATTTCTCAAATACAAAAAAAATATTTAGCCATCATGTAAATGCACATCTTAGTTATAACATGACATTTTGACAGGAACCCTGTGGACAGTAAAATGTCAAGTAAAGGAAAAAATAAAAAAGGCAAGAAAATACTTTGACAAAATTAAATCAATGTGTGTGACTGTCAGTGCAACCTGAAATAAAATCTCAATGAAAAGCTAAGTCTTCTAAAATATGATTTGATTTTCAAGATTCATTTTAACCAAGAGCTGCTACCAAGGCTTTTGTAGATTAAGAACTCAGATATATTCAGGGCCTCTGTGAATTCTCAAAGTCTTTTTCTAAAGCTGAAATTTTCAATGAAGGGATATATCAAACAATGCAATTGGTCTTTCTTTTCAGATTTTTCATGCCCACTGACTTACAGTAAATTAATTATGCATTAGAAGCAGAGATGGTGATAGAGAATAAAGGTTCCTTTACTGAGGAAAAAAAAATCTTGGATAAATCTAATACCTGTTATCCCTTTTAGTTTTGCACACTTATTTAGGGTCATTTTGAGGTGGGCATGGGAATGTAATTAATTATTTTCATTCTATCAGTCAGCAATTGATTTCTTTAACAAATATTTACTGATAGTTTACTTCGTATCAGGCAGATGCTTGGACCCAGTAGTATAATATCAAGTTGAAAAAGATGAATCTTCCTAATGGAGATTATTATTGTTGTTGGGAACCATCTAGTTAACGACTTATAGCTGATTCTCCAGTAGTTTTACAGAGATGGTTAACTGAACTAGAGGAAACTGTCCATCTTTCTCCTACAGAGTAGCTGGTGGATTCAAACCAGATCCCTTTGGTAAGGAGAAGATATAGGAGACAATCAGGCATATGCACATGGGAAGACAGCAAACACAAGACTGTGTGTGTGTATATGTGCATGGAAAATTTTCTATGTTGTTAGGTGTCACTGAGTTGAGTACAACTCATAGCTGTACCCTATGAACAACAAAACTGAACACTGTCTGTTCTATTCTGTCAGTTCTGTACATGCTGTTCTCACAATCTCTGACATACTTGACACCATTGCCGTAGTCACTGTGTCAATCCATCTGGTTGAGGGTCTTAATTTTTTTTCTCTCTTCCTCCATCTTTCCAAGCGTGATGTCCCTCTCTAAGAAAAAACCTCTCCTAGCAACATTCCCCAAATATGTAACATGAAGCTTTCTTACCTTTGCCTTCAAGGAGTACTCTTGCTGTACCTTCACCAAGATATATGTCTGTTCTTTTGGTAATCCATGGGATATCCAGTATTCTTCTCTAACAAAGGCTATGGGGTTTTTTTGTTATCCCTATTCATTTTCTAGATCTCTGATGCACAGCAAATGATTGTAAAGACCATGGCTCAAATCAGATCTATCTTAATCCTCAACCTGACATCATTACTCATCAATAATTTGAAGACGTTCCTACCTGTAAAGATTCCCACTGTACTACATCTCATGATCTCCTGATGAGGAGATCTGGTGACCTACTGGTAAGACGTAGCTCTGTAAAACCCAAAGATAAACAGTTTGACTCCAGCAGTATCTCCACAGGAGGATCAGAAATAACCTCCTGTGTGAATTGCAGCCTCTAAAACCCTTCTGGAGTGTCAACAATGAGACATAATGTAATGAAGGAGGATAGGAAGAAATAAAGATGATGGGGGAGAGAGGAAATGAGGTAGAACATATTAGGGAATAATTCTAAGTCAAAGTTTGTGTGAAATGAAACTTTGCCTTATATATGTTGGGCACACTGTTAAGAAAGGCCAGTCCTTGGAAAAAGGTATCATATTTGAAAAGATGGAGGGTCAATGAATGAGAAAAAGACCTTTAACAAGATGCACTGACACAGTGATTTTGATAGTAGACTCTAGTATGTCAGAGGTGGTGAGAGTGACACAAGACAGGACAGAGCACAGATACACTGTTCATAAGGGTGCTATGACTCAAAATCGAAAGGATGACATTTAACAACAACATTCAGTCTCTGGTGACTTAGTCCTAAAGAGTTCTCCTGGCAAACCAAAAGCACATGATTAGAAAACACTAGCTTCTCTGTGAAAGGTCTCCTGCCTGCCCCCCCACCTTGTGATTTATAACCCTGAAAACCCACTGAAGAGTCAGCTCAATTGTACAGAACACCAACAACTGTCAGTCTATAGGATCCTGGTGATAGAGTGGGCTGGACACTGAGGTAATAAGTCAGGCTGGTGATTTGAAAGATCAGACAATCTGTTTGCAGCCTCTGAAACTTTAAATGGTAGACCTACATTGTTCTAATAGAGCTGCTATTTGTTGAAATCAAGCTTACAGCAGTGGTTTTAGTTAGTACAGGTAAATGTTATGGATTGAATTGTGTTCTCTCAATATGCAAATTGTAAATCTTAAACCTTATCCTATTAGGGTAAAGTCCACTGGAGAATGGACTCTTAACTTCTTAGGTAAATGAGCTAACTTTAGCATTGGGTATATTTCAAGTCTATCTCTTTGGAGATGTTAACAAGAGCCTATTGAATAAGCAACAAAGTAAGCAATCAGGGGAGGAGAACACAGACCTCACCTTATCCATAGATCAAGATTCAGTACTATAATAACAGGTGACTTAAATGCAAAAGTTGAAATTAAAGGAGTAGTGGTGGTCAGAAATTACAGACATATGAGAAATTAGTTTAGAGGTCAAATGATTGAATTTTGTACAATCATTAATTTATTTATTAAAATATCTTTTTAAAAAATACTAACGGCAACTACATGAACCTTACCAACTGGACTATACGGGAACCAGACTAGCTACATCTATGGAAAGAATCCTTAGACAAGCTCAGTGTCAGCAGCCAGGTGTTGACTGTGGAACAGACCATCGATTTCTACTGTGCAAAGTTAAATTGAAGATGAAGAACATTAAAACAAGTCCATAAGAACCAAAATACAATCTTTAGTCTATCTCATTTGAATTTAAATACGTTTTAAGGATAAGTTTCAGGCATTAAACATCTAAGACTAGATGAGTTGTGAGATGATATCAAGGATCTCAAACAGGAAGAAAGATTCAGAGCAACCCTATGAATGAAAGATCTGAGCACTGTTCGTAGAGTTTCTAGAAGCAAGCCATTTTGGAAGTGGATGCCACTCATGCTTCCAAGCTTGTTTTAGTTGGGGATCTCCACCCAATACTGTCTACCATGGGTAACTGTTCTCACATTTGGCACAGCAGTGTCACAGGCTTATTGCAATACAATTCATAATAATCAAAAGGTGTAATCCACGATGTCAACAAATGAAGAGACTAAATCTGGTTTATATGCACTCAAAGAAAAATTCATACCACAACATGGATAAACTTTGAAAACATCCTGCTAAGTGAAATAAAGCCTCAAAAAGGTAAAACTACTGTATCATATCACATGTGGTAAGTTCATAGGGGAATAAGAAAAAGGAAGATTTTGCTTAGGGAGAGCTGAGTTTGGGTTAATTATGGTAAAGTGATGTGGAAAAGGATAGAAAAAAAATGTATGTACAACTTGAAAAATGCAATCAATCTACATATGTAACTGCAAGGGTGGCATATATTATTATATATATTTTCACAATAAAGACATAATCCAATCTGTCAATTTCTGAAGTGAGATTAGTAAAAGGAAGCAGAATTTATAAAAAACTTCTTAAAATACTCATTTTTTTTAAAGAAAATGGACACCTCATATAATCTTACTGTATTAAAAGCTTGCTGTTTGAAAATGACCTATTATTCATTTGCTGCAGTCGCTCAAACATAGCACATACCCTGTGTGTATGTAAGAGACTGTGAATGTGAACATGTTTGTGTGTATTTAACGGGTGGGAGGAGACACAGGAGGAAAAGATATCACTTATTACACAAGACTAGAAAAAGCTACTCTTCACTTTATAGCTACTAAAAAAAAAATCTATGTACACATTGTCAATATGTGTCTGAAAACATAATTTATGACTTTCAAAGTCACTATCCTCTTTCGATTTGCAATCACTTGTTATGCTTCAGACTGTTGGACAATGACTAAAGAGGATAGAAGGAGAATTGATGCCTTTGAGCTGTGGTGCTGGAGAAGAGTATTGAGAATACCATGGACTGCTAGGAAAATAAACAGATTTGTCCTGGAA
>NW_006399953.1:4154691-4159589 GCF_000299155.1 Elephantulus edwardii
GGGTAATCGGGATGGGTTTATTCTAGACAGTGAGACTGGCACAGGATAGAGCAGGGTTTAGGGCTGTTGTACATAGGGTCACTATGAGTTGCAAGTGCCTCGACGGCACATAACAACAACAATATATTCGGGCCCGAATTACATATACTCAGCAGCTACTGATGGTTCAGGGTTAAACTGGCATGTCTGCCCCTAAAATGGAACACAGGTACCTAGGGGGCCCACCTAAAATGTGCTTTATGCTGGAAGCTTTAAGCTGGAATCTTTGGGCCTCTCTGCCTATCCTCAAAGGTCCCAGTAGTTCCGGGATCTCAGTTCAAACAAGTGGGGGTTTGGTGAGCATCACACTTTAAGAAAAAACCTAAAACAGATATCAGAAGATAATCTGAAAATTGTACTAGAACTTCAAGGAACTAAAACTCTCTCAGCATTTTCAAGCTGAAAATACTGAAAATCAAATTCAGGTCTCAAGTTTCAATTCTAAAGAATGTTATGGGCAAAATCAGGAATGATTTAAAAAGCATCAAAAGATTGAAGGAACACACAGAGAAACAGTACCAAAATGAATTGGCTGACACAGAAAATTTCAGGAAATAGCATATAATCAAGAAACAATGATAATAAAGGAAGAAGTTACACTGAAGGCATTGGCAAAAAATAAGGGCCCCAAGAAATTATGGAGTATCAGTTAACGTGTCCTTCAGGAACAAGTGCAGTTCTGGACATGCTTACCAGGTTGTGCCAAGAAATCTGAGAGATAGCTACCTGGCCAACTGACTAAAAAATATCTATATTTGTTCCCATTACCCCCCCCAAAAGTAACCTTAAATAACGTGGAAATTATCAAACAACATCATGAATTCCATGTTCAAATAAAATCTTGCAGAAGATTTAAAAAAAAAAAGAGCTAGAACAATATATCCACAGAAACTGCCAGAAATTCAAGCTGAATTTAGAAGAGGCATTGGCACCAGGGATAACAAACATTACTGATATCATATGGATCTTAACTGAAAGCAGACAATACCAGAAGGATGATTATATGTGTTTTGTTGACTCTACAGAGGCTTTTCACCGTGTGGATCACAAAAAAATTGATTTAAATTGAAAATAGAAATTTCATAAGACCTAATCGTGCTCATTTGAAACTTGTATGTAGATCAAGAGGCTGTAGTTCAGATAGAGCAAGGAACACTGTATGATTTAAAATGGAAAGACTATATCTTTTCTCTATGTTTATCCAATCTGCATGCTAAGCAAATCACTGGAGAAGTTGGATCTTATGAAAAAGAATGTGATTTTAGAATTGGAGATAGAATTGGCAAAGATCTGTTATGCAAATGTTACAACCTTGCTTGCTAAAAGTAATGAGACTTTAAAGTGCTTGCTGCAAGAGATGAAAGACCGTTGTTATGTGCCTTTAAATGGACTACTACTCAAATTGAACCTATGCACAAGAACTCTGAACTCTACTTTTTCTTAAGGCAATCAACAGTCTTTGTAAACACCAGCCCTCATTGTCAGAGTCACTATATCAATCCATCTCATGGTCATCCTATCCTGCACTAACAATCCATCCTTCCAAGCATGATATCTTTCTCCAAAGACTGGTCCTGCCTGGCAACATGCCCAAAATGTGTGAGATGGAGTTTCAAAATTTTTACCTCAAATAAGCAACCTAGTTTCACTCTCTCTAGGACAGAACTATTTTATTCTTTTGACATTTCATAGTATGTTTAGTTCTCTTTTCCATGATCACAACTAAAAGGCATTGATTCTCCTTCAGTCATCCTTAGTCATTGTCCAGCTTTCTAACTCATAGCAAGTAACTGAGAAGGTCATGGTCTGGATCTCAGGCTAACCTTGCTCTCTACAAGGACACAATTGCTCTTTGGCACTCTGGAGAGGTCTCTGACAGCAGGATTTTCCAGTGCAATTCATCTTTAGACTTCAGGCTGCTGGTGCCAAGATTGTTGATTATGGATCTGAGCAAGATGAAATTGTTAACAACCTGAATCTCTTCTCTTTCATGGCACTACTAGTTGGACCAACAGTGAGAATCTTTGTTTTTTTTATGTTCAGATACAATCCATATTGAATACTGTAGTTCTTGACTCTCTATAGTGTCCTCTTCAGATTTGTCAAGCAAGGTTGTGTTATCTCCATAATGAAGGTTATTGATGTGTCTTCCTACATTCTTCTTTATAATATCCAGCCTCCTGAATGATCAGATCTGCGTATATATTAAAAAAGTATGGAAAAAAGATACCTCCCTGATGCATTCCTTTCTTGATTTTTAACCATATAGTGTTTCCTTCTCTGTTCATATGACTGCTGCCTGGTCGAAGTGCAGGTTTCAAATGAGCAGAATCAAGTGTCTGGAATTCTCATTCTATTCAATGTTCACCACAATTTGTCATGATCCACACAGTTAAATGCCTTTGCTTAGTAAATAAAACACGAATAGACATTCTTTTGGTATTCTCTGCTTTCTATCAAGATCCATCAGATATTGGAAAAGATGTCCCCAGTGTCATGACCTCTTCTAAACTCAGATTGTATTTCTGGCAGTACTCTGTCAATTTACTGTTAGAATTCTTTTTGGATAATCTTCAGCAACATTTTTGTTCCATGTGATATTCGCAATGTTGCTGTTGTTAAATGTCGTCAATTTGTAGACAACTTGTAGCGACCCTATGAACAAAACACCTGGATATTTGTATAACTTTCATTATTTCTCCAAGTTCATAGAGTTTCTTGGAGGCAAGCTATTTCAGAAGTGGATGCCACTCCTGCCTCTAACCTTGTTTTAATCTGGGAGCTTCATTAATCTCTGTCCACCATGAGTAACCATTATCACATTTGACGCATCTGTTTCACACTACTTAGCATCACAGTAACCACAAGAAACCTCAGTACAGCTGACCAGTGTTACACCACTTAGAAAGAATGTTTGACCAAAAACAATCCAGGCCTCATGGTGGCAGACTAAAATCACCCACCTTTGGCTTAGTGGCATAACTTTGTATCCACTAGGCCAACAGAGCTCTCTATATGTGGAAGTGGTCAGTGACGATATTAGCAATGTTGTTCAATAATCTCCATACTCTGTTGGATCACTTGTTTTTGGAATGAGAATAAATATGGATGGATATCTCCCTGTCAGTTGGCCAAGTAGCTGACCTCCAGATTTTTTGGCACAATCTCCTGAGCATGTCCAGGCATGTATCTGCTTGTCGAAATGTGTCAATTGGTATTCTATTAACTTTTTTAACATTATTTTTTGTTAATTCCTACAGAGCAACTGGAAATTCCTCTTTCATCACAGCTACAAATTACAAAATGGATTGCATTTCATCAACAAGTAAGTGAAAATACTTAGCAATTTGCTAATGATTTAATTTTCAATGTCTATTATATCTTTTGAAAAAAAAAAAACAACAAAAGACTTCTTGCATTGGGAAAACCAAGTATCTCTTCAGAGTGCTGCAGAGTAATGATATCAATTGAAAGAACTAGGTGTACCTGATCTCAGCCATGCTCTTTTGAAGTACTTGCTATACATCTGAAACTTGGACTGAGATTAAGTGTGACATAAGAAGACGTGATACCTTCGAGTTGTGTTAGAGAAGAGTATTGACTATGCTTTTGATGGCCAAAAGAAGAAACAAATATGTTTTAGAGACAGTGCAACCATTGTGCTCCCTGGAGTCAAGAATGGTAAAGCTTTTCTCACCTACTCTGGACATATTGTTAAGAGAGGCTAGTCCTTGTAAAAAAGGCATCATGTTTGAAAAGGCACAGAGTTAGTGAAAGAGAAAAAGACTATCAACAAATTAGATTGAAAGAGTGCCTATAACAATGGGCTCAACAATATCAGTGATGCTAAAGATGACACAGCAAAGGGCAAAGTTTAGGTCAATTGTTCATAGGGTCACTATGAGTCATAATTTACTCTAAGGAAAATAAGAACACCAACATACATGAAGATAACTAAAAAATGAAAGTTCAAATTATTTTTTTCCTAACTTTCCCTAGAATAAACCAAAAGAGACAATTTTCTCTTAAAAATAGTGACTTGGATCAGGCAGATAGCCTTCTAAAGTTGGGAATATTAATTTCTATCCATTAAAGCTACACACATGTATTATATTTCTGCTTTAACAACACTAGACATACAAGAAGTCCTACTGCTGGTTTGTAAGGCATTGCACTACCAGCCTAAAGGCAGGCAGTTTGAATCTACATGATAATCCTCAAGAAAAAGGGCAATCTGTTAATATCAAATTTACGTAATCTGCTGGAGGGTCAGTATAAGCCTATGTTGACTTTACAAGGGCAATATGTTCAAGATAACAGACAAAGCTAGAAAATAATCTGGGAACGTAATTATTGTTTATATGTGCTGTCTAGCCACTTGTGACTCAATGACCCTTAAACCCTACTCTATCCAGTACCAAACTCATTTTCTCTGAAATACCTACTCCCACTACCCCAATCACTGAATCAGTCCATCTCATTGAGGGTCTTCTTCCCCTGTGCTGTACCTTCACTCTCCTAAGCATGATGCCCCTCTCCAAGGACTGGTCCCTCCTTGCAACACACCCAAAGTATGTCAGAAAAAGCTTCAGAATCCTTGACTCCAAGAAGCAGCCTGGTTTCACCCTCTCCAGGACAAAACTGTTTGTCCATGGTACATTCAACACTTTTTTCTCCAGCACCACAGCTCAAAGGCATCATTCTCTATCATTCCTAGTCACTGTCCAGCTCTTCTATGCATAACATGCAATTACAAAGACTATAGCCCAGATCGGGCACGCATTGGTCTCCAGCCTGATGTCACTAGTGTTCAGTACTCTGGAGATGTCCCTGACAGCTGACTTTCCCAATGCAATTGG
>NW_006399953.1:4163549-4164874 GCF_000299155.1 Elephantulus edwardii
TCTTACTCAGTCTCTCCCCAACCCCAAGGACAGTCCCATTCTACAACAGTGGCATCATGTAATATTTGTCCTTTTGTGACTGGGATATTTCACTCAGCATGTCAATTTTAACTTCTATCCTATAATACTATGTTGTGTTAGGATATTATCCATACACATACAGGAATACCTGTTACTATGGCTGTTAGTCAAATATAGGCTTCTACATCTAGAGTCATAGAGGAAACATTGAGAATTTTACCAAATCTTGAAGTCTGAAATTGACCAAATATGCAATCAAGGTGTGTTAATGATAATTGGTGACTGGAATGCAGAAATTGGAAACAGTCAAAAAGGAAGAGTAGTTGGAAAATATGGGATTGTTAGAAACGAGGCTGGAAATAAAAATAATTGGCTTTTGTATTTTCAAGGATATATTAATTGCAAATATCTTTTTTCACGTTTCCTACTTTCTAAAAAATTATTATTCTTTTCAGTAAAAATTTACTGATACATAGGATTTCCATTCATTTATTGTTGCACTTCCCCACCCTCCCAGCCCTCGCCCCTAGAACACTACCCTCTTGTAGAAGTAAAACAAAAATTCTTTCATTGTTTTACAAACCCTCCCCAGGTCCACTCCATCATGTAGCTTCACTCTAGACACCTGTCATGACAAAAATACCTAATCACATATCCCTTTTAAACAGTTTTCTCCCTCATCTGTTTCAAAGCAGTATATATTATTGAACCCCTCTTTCTCAGTTCTCCCCCCAACCTCAATGTCAGTCTTGTTTTACAACAGTGATACCATGCAGTATTTGTCCTTTTATGTCTGAGATACTTCACTCAGCCTAATTTCCTCCAGGATCACCCAGTTTGAATAATATTACATGAGTTCCTTGTGTTTCAATGCAGCATAGTATTCCATTGTGTGGACATACCACAGCGTCTCTATCCATTCGCTTGTTGATGGGTGCTTAGGTTGTTTCCAACTCCTTGCTATTGTGAACAAAGCCGCAAGAAGCATGAGTGTGCATATATCTGCTTGGATGTCAGTTATGTTCTCTTTTGGGTATATTCCCAGTAGTGGAATCCTGGGTCAAATGGTGTCACTATTCGCAACTTTTTGAAAAAGTGCCATATCACCTTCCACAGGGGTTGTTGTTGTTATGTGCCATCAAGTCATTTGCAACTCACAGCGACCCTATGTACAAGAGCTCTAAACACTGTTCAATCCTGTGCTAACCTAGCCATCTCAAATGCACTTATTCCCACCGCTCCAGTAACAGAATCGATCCATCTCTTTGAAGGTCTTCCTCTTCTTCACCGCCACTCCACTCTGC
>NW_006399953.1:4166041-4167289 GCF_000299155.1 Elephantulus edwardii
AAGAGCTGAGATATGATCTTGAACCTATTCCATGTGAATTTTAATATCATCTAAAAAATGGGTTTGAGGCATTGAAGACCAATGATAGAAGACCAGATGAGATGTGATATGATATCAAATATATCATCCATGAAGAAAGCAAAAAGTGATTTTAAAGACGGGGGGGGGGAACCCCACCTTAAATGGATTTGGAATAAACTGTAAAACTTGCATTAGAGCATTGAGAAGTCAAAACAAAGGGAAAACATACCGAAGTAAAAGAGCTGAACAGAAAATTTCAAATGGCAGCTCAAGAGAACAAAGCAAAATATTTTAATGGCATATGTAGAGATCTGGAATTGGAGAAAAAAAAGGGAAGAATTCACTTTCCATTTCTCAAGATGACAGCACTGAAAAACAAATTTAAAACTCGAGTTACAATATAGAAAGATGCTATGGGCAATATATCGAATGACTCAGCATCAAAAGAAGAAGGAGGGAGAAGGAGTAGGAAATACACAGAATCACTGTACAAAGAAGAACTGATTGACTTTGAAACTTTCAGGAAATACCATAAAACCAGGAGCCAATGGTAATGAAAGAAGAAGTGGAAGTTACATTGAAGACACTGGCAAAAATTTAAGGCCCCAAGAATCAATGGCATACCAATTAACTTGTTTCAATTAACAGATGTAACCTTGGATGTGTTCACCAGTTCATGCTAGGAAATTTGGAGGACAGCTGTCTGCCCAGTGGATTGTAAGATGTCCATATTTCATTTCTTCCTATTCCCAAGAAAGTTGATCCAACAGAATGGAGAAACTATGGAACAATATCACTAATATTTCATGAAAGCAAAATACTGCTGAAGATCAATAAATAACCAGAACTGTACATAGATAGGGAACTTCCAGAAACACAAGCCAGATTTAGAAGAGGTTGTGGCACTAGAGATATCATAGCTGACGTCAGATAAATCCTGACTGAAAGTAGAGAATATCAGAAGAATGTCTATCTGTGCCTTATTGACTATGCAAAAACATTTGACTTTGTGTATAGTAACTAGTTGTGGCTGACATTGAGAAGAATGAGACTTCCAGAGCACTTAATTGTGTTTGTGAGAAAACTATACCTGTACCAAGAGGCTGTTATGTGAACAGAAGAGGGAAACACTGCCTAGTTTAAAATTAAGAAGGAAGAGATTCAGGATTGTACTCTTGCCATACTTATATAATCTGTATTGTTGTTATGTGCAATCGAGTTGCTTGC
>NW_006399953.1:4167905-4169273 GCF_000299155.1 Elephantulus edwardii
ATTAAAACTGTTAACTATCTCAATCTCTTCACCATCCATACTGATGCTGCCAATTGGCCCAGTGTTGAGAATCTTTGTTTTCTTGATGTTGAGCTTCAGTCTATATAGGAGGTTGTAGTCCTTGACCTTCTGCAGCAAGCGCTTCATGTCCTCCTCAGTTTCAGCAAGGAGGGTTGTGTCATCTGCATAACACAGGTTGTTGATGATTCTTCCACCAATCCTGATGCCACATTCCTCTTCATATAGCCCAGCGTCTCAGATTATTTATTCTGCATGCAGATTGAAAAGGTATGGAGACAGAATACATCTCTTACAGACCCCTTCTTGATTTTGAACCATGTAGTGTCTCCTTGCTCTGTCCTGACAACTGTCTCTTGGTCCAAGTATAACTTTCGCATTAGCACAATCAAATGTTCTGGGATTCCTATCCTTCTCAGAGTCAGCCACAGTTTATTGTAATCTGTATGATGAACAAATTATTCCAGAAGCTAAACTCTATGAAGAGGAATGTGCCAACAGGATTGGAGGGACTCTGATCGATAAACTGCATTTTGCAGTTGACACAATCTTGCTAGTTGGAAGTGATGAAGAATTGAAAACCACTTAAATAACTATCAGTAGGAAAACTAAATTGGAATACATTAACATAATGCAGCTGTTAAAAAGTGAAGGTCGTAAAAAGTTAAGAGTGTTAAATTCTTCATGCTGAGTCTTGCAAAAGTGTTCCTGATAAATTGTAGCCACGTTGATTGGCATATCTAAATCTTTGGATTTAAATATGTCAGGAGTCATATGGTTTAGGTGGTCAAATTGATTTAGAAAAACTTCATGGTATGTGCTTACATCTCCAACAAAAGATTTGGAGAAAATATATGACCCCCAAAATGAAAGATGATATGATAGAAATGGAGTAAGAAAGGCTTAGGATGAAGAAGCATGTATTGAATGAGACTGATGTTAACAAAGACTGATTGGTGTCTTTGGAAGAGTTTTTAAGTCGTCACAAAAGAGCAAGGAAACACTGCATGATTCAAAATTGGGAAGGACGTATGGCAGGGATTTGTCCTGTCTCCATACCTTTTAAAACTGTATGCAGAACAGATTATCCGGGAGGCTGGGCTCTATGAGGAGAAATGTGGGGTCAAAATTGGTGGAAGTTCTATCAACAACCTGCGTTATGCAGATGACACAACCCTGTTTGCTAAAATAAAACTGAGGAGGGCCTGAAGGGCTTGCTGCAGAGGGTCAAGGATTAAGGCTCATTATCAAGAAGACAAAGATTCTCAGCAGTGGATCAATTGGCAGCATTAGGATGGATGGTGAAGAGATCGAGATTGTTCACAACTTTAGTGTGCTTGGCTTCACGGT
>NW_006399953.1:4173682-4198507 GCF_000299155.1 Elephantulus edwardii
ACCCCCCACCCCGAGTACACTTCTCTATGCAACCTTAATTCTGGATTCCTGTGCTAACCATAATACTCAATCATATAGAAGTGAATACTTATTTTCTAACGTCAAGTTTTTTTCTTTTCAGTAATTAGAAAGGAAAGTTGCTTGAGTCTTAGAAAAAAATACCATCATTTAATCCATTCAGTCAATCTTAACTCATAATAATGTTATACGTTAGAGTAGAATTGACACATAAAGTTTCCAAAGCTGTAACCTTCAAAGAAGTAGATTGTCACATCTTACACTCCCTCTAGCAACTGGTATGCTTGAGTTGCTAATCTTTCAGCTACCAGAAAAATTAACCATTATACCATGAAGGTGCTTACAAAACATGTTACCTCTAAATATGGAAACCACAGGAGAACAAATATACTGCAAGGTTCTTGAGACAATTCACTCTTATGCTTTAACACTAAAATTATTGTTGACTTCTTTCTGTATCCTTAAAACACATTGGTTGCAAGTCAGTCATTGAAAAAAACTGGAGAGAAGGGCATAAAACATCTCATGTGGTTATAGTTTTTTGTCAAAATATAATGAAAGTTGAGAAATAAGATCTAATTTTCCTGCAGTTCCTACTGGATTCAAAGGATATCAATATTCTACTTGTGTGCTAACACCAGGCATATAGATGCTCATAACTCTCTGGCGTAGATTTATTTATTATTAATATAAATATGAGAAGCCAAAGGTCACTTGTTTGGCTTGAGGTCACCCTGCTTGGAAATATATTGTTGTTGTTATATGCCATCGAGCCACTTGCAACTCATAGCGACCCTATGTACCACAGCTCAAAAATCTGCTCTATCCTGTGCCAATCACACTGCCTGTGACACACCTATCCCGATTACCGCTGTTACTGAATCCATCCACCTCATAGAGGGTCTTCCCCTCCTGTGCCGTCCCTCCACCTTCCCAAGCATGATGTCCCTCTCCGAGGACCTGTCCCTCCTTACAACATGTCCAAAGTATGTCAGACGAAGCCCCAGAATCCTTCCAAGGAGCAACCTGGTTTAACCCTCTCCAGGATGAATCTGTTTGTTTTCTTAGCAGTCCATGCTATATTCAATACTCTTCTCCAGCACACCACAGTTCAAAAGCATCAAGTATCCTTCTGTCCTCCCTAGTCATTGTCCAGGTCTCTGATGCATAGCAAGTGATTGCAAAGTCCATGGCCTGTATCAGGTGACAATAATCTCAAGAGTGACATAATTGCCACTACTTTGTCGTTATCTCTAACAGCAGATTTTCCCACCACAATATGTCTTTTAATTTCCTAGCTGCTAGTGTAAAGAGTGTTGACGGTGGAGCCAAGCAAACTAAAGTTGTTAACAATCTCAATCTCTTCACAATTATCCATCCTGATGCTGCCAATTGGCCCTATGGTGGGAATCTTTACTTTCTTGATATTGAGCCTCAATCCATATTGAAGGCTGCAGTCCCTGACCTTCCGAAGCAAGCACTTCAGGTCCTCCTCAGTTTCAACAAGCAGGGTTGTATCATCTGCATAAGGCAGATTGTTAATAGATCTTCCATCAATCCTGACGCCACACTTCTCCTCATAGACCCCAGCCTCTCAGATAATCTGCTCTGCATACAGGTTGAAAAGGTATGGAGATAGGACACATCCTTGGCGTTTACCCTTCCCAATTTTGAACCATGCAGTGTTACCCTGCTCTGTTCTGACGACTGCCTCTTGGTCCAAGTATAGGGTTCACATTAGCACGATTAAATATAGAACCCTATATATTACTTAACTCAATGGCACATAACAACAACAACACAATTAAAACCAGGGCTTCCAATGACATAGTTTTTTGTTTGTTTGTTTTTCATCTTTACAAGTTTCTTTCTTACATCTCTAAAATAGCTAAGTATTGCTGGGGATACTAAATATATAATCTGCTCTTATGAAGGTGAGGGTATATTATTATTCAAATAATTACTTTCTAAATGAGTCCAATTTAACCATTATTGATTAAGCCTAATTGGTTGATTCTCTAAGCTTTGAAATAATGCTTAAAAGATAAATAACATAAAATTATGTAGAATTTTTATAATCATCCTGTAAAGTCAACTTCCTTTTAATAAAAAAAGTATACTATTCAGTAAGTTTTATTTTCATTATTTCCTCAACAGAAAATTTCACATGGGACAAAAGTATAGCTCTCATTGACTTTCTCATAGACTTTAAATTTGTGTGTGTGTCAGTGAACTGGTATACATCATTGTTACAAAAAATATTTTGAAATCCAGACTTATGTTTAAAAAGGCCATTTTGCTTTCAGTTTTTAAGACCTGGTAATATTTTGAGTGATTCATAGCTGAAAGTAACTATTAAATTTATCTACCTTAAAATATTAAAACATAAAGGTAGTCTGAAATATAGGTAAATATATCAAATCACAAAAACACAAGAAGAATAATGGAGAGAAGTAGTGGAATTTGGTGATACTTGCTTGGTTTTCCTAGGACAAAACCAAGAATTTAGAGTTAATAAAAATTATTTTATGTGAAAGTTATTTAATTTTGTAAAAAAAATTATAAATTATCTTTTTTTTCCTTCTCACTTTTTAAGGAAGCAGACCTTTTTGGAGTTCCAAGAACCTCTTTAAAGTGAATAAACTGTGCTACCAAAAGAACAAATAAATCTGTCTTGGAAAAAGTGCAGCCAGCATGTTATTAGAAAACACTAACTAGTCATTGGAAAAGGACATCATGCAAGGGTGGGTGAGGGAGAGAAGATTAGTAAAAATAGAAGAATACCATCACAGAAATGGATTGACAAAATGGTTATACAATGGACTTAAGAACAGCGGTGATTGTGAGACTGACATAGGATTGGGCAGATTTTCTGTCTGGTGTGTGTATATAGATTTGCCAAGAGTCAGTGGCACATAATAGCAACAACAACAAAGGAAGCAAGAAGGGTGCTGACACAAGTCTCATTTTATGAGTAAATTCAGAACAATTATTCAAAGACACAGATTCAGTTAATCAAACAACATCTCTGAGGGAATTAGGGAGTTCTTGGTCTCAAATATACTTAATTTTCTCCTATTGGTTAGAAATTAAATGTATTGACAGAATCAGTATATTTTCATACTCAGACATTAAAACAGTGATTAGCTTAATGGTGAGATTATGTGGATCAAGAAAGAGCAAGTAATCATATATTCTCAAATAAGTGTTCTATGTATTTTTGGCTTCTGGGTTACTTTTTTTAATCTGACATTCATGAAAGTCCCCTGAAATAAGTGTTCTCATCATACCTTATGACCATTAGATTCAGCACTCGGCATTTTATGTTTATATGATAGATAAACATAAATATTTAGCCATCCCAGGTACTGATAACTTTGACTTTAATGATGCTGCTTTATATAGTTTTTTTTTTCTACCTTCTCTCTTTTTCTGCAAATTTCAGTCAGTAGTGTTAGCCTAAAAGTTGGTGCTTTTTTTAGCCATTATGTTAGTCCTCTCTTGTCTCCAACTACCCTAGTCTTGCAAATTATCAAAAGTTGTGATAGGAGGGAAGAAGGGAGGGAGGAAGGGAGGAGAAAGATAGAGAGAGAGAGAAGAAGAGAAGAGAAGAGAAGAGAAGAGAAGAGAAGAGAAGAGAAGAGAAGAGAAGAGAAGAGAAGAGAAGAGAAGAGGAAGAAGAAAAAAGAGGAGAGAGGAGAGAGGGGGGTAGTGAGAGAGAAAGAGAGACAGAGAGAGAAATTCCTACACAGCAGAGTATGATTTGAAGTAGGAAGACTTTAAGGGGCACTGGAGCAAGACGACCTTGGGGGCAATGCTGTGGAGTAACTGTGGTAAGATATAATCAGAAGCACCTTGAGATAAAGGCCAAAGTTAAAAGTTTTTGCTGTTTTTTCCTGGTGCATGATGAAGAATCTGACATATAACTACTCTGAGGCTAACTTTGGGGGATCAGTGAGGAAACCAGAGTGTCCTTGAATTTTTTGTGGCTAACCTGAAACCAGAGCCTGGACTAATTGAAGAATTGTGCCTTAGAACTGCTGAGCTAAAACCCAAATTTGCTTTAGGTGATATTCTTTGCTTCTCCCACTTTCCAACTGACTTCCCTAGTAAACCCCACTCTTGATACCACAACTGTACTTAAAATCTGTGAGTCAACAATGAATAAAGAAACCTCTTGCTGCTGGTGTGGCTCTAGAGGCACTATGGGCCTGAGCTAAGGGCTCTTTATCTGCTTTCCACTCCAGGGCTGTGAGAAGCTGTACTATTACACTCAAAGTCCTGTGTCTCATGTCCCATTTTCTGCCTTCAAAGACATAGACATTTCAGAGCATCACTTGGGTGATGAAAACAGTTGCATTCTTGTCCGTTAAGCAAAAGGTTAGGGACTGGAGTATGCCAAAGAATACCTTGGAAGAAAGGATTAGGGAAAATTCAGCCACTGAAAACCCTGTGAAGCACAATTCTTCTCTACATTGTATCGCTGTGTTATAATTGACTCAGTGGCAAATAGTTCCAGGCATGGTATCACATCTAACAAATGCCCTTATTCACTGTGGGGAGCAATATAAAATGGTGCAACTACTGTGGAAAGCGGTGTGACACTTTCTTAAAATGTTGCAAATAGAGATACCATTTGACCCAGCAATTCCACTACTGGGAATATACCCCAAAGAGACCATAACTGGCATCCAAGCAGATATATGCACACTCATGTTTATTGCGGCTTTGTTCACAATAGCAAGGAGTTGGAAACAACCCAAGTGTCCATCAACAAACGAATGGATAGAGAAGCTATGGTATATTCACACAATGGAGTACTATGCTGCATTGAAAAACAAGGAACTCATGCAATACTATTCAAAATGGGTGACCCTGGAGGACATTATGCTGAGTGAAATATCTCAGTCACAAAAGGACAAATACTGCACGCTGCCATTCTTGTGGAACGAGGCTGACATCAGGGTCAGGGTAAGACTGAGAAAAACTGGATAAATTATGTATACTGCATTGAAGCCGATGAGAGTGATATATTTTAGGGCATTATAATTATCATAAGAGTTCTAAATGAGGGTTGCAGGGTGGTATATACTCGGGGTGGGGGTGGTGGAGTGGGGGGGAATTGTATACGGATGAAGGAGTTTTTCTTTTGCTTTTCAAGGAGAAGAGCAAATTAGGGGTGCGCTTCGGATGGGTGGGGAGAAATGTGCGACAATGAATGAATGAGTGAATGGAAATCCAAAATCTTTGTTAGTGATCATTGAAATTAATAAAAAAAATTAAAAAATAGAAAAATGCCTGGTATGTTGATTTTCATGTGTTCCAACTCTTTTTTAATAATTTCCAGTTTTCCAGTAGTCAAGCTATGCACATTCCATGTTCCAATTACTAAATGATATAATTCCCCATTTCAACTGGGCTCTACACCACTGTAGCTATTCTCATTCCTCTAGTGTTCAAGAGTTTTCAGAGACATATTATTTAAGAAGAGGATGAAATCCTGCTTCCAAGTCTGTCTTAATCTACCAAATCCTGTCCACCATGGGTAATCCTTATGACATTTGACACACCAATGGCACAGCTTTTAATAACACAGCAACCCCATGTTATCCCAGTACAGCAAACTCACAGACAAGTTCCATACCAATTATAACAATGTTCTCCCCAAACACAATTAACACCATGCCCATCCACCAGGTCCTGATTGATCTAAACAAGAGGTTTTCAGCCCACAGCTAATTGTTAACTAAATCCAAATGACCAATCAGCTTACACTTGATTGTTAATGAAATAAAAAATGACCAAAGAGTTTACACCTAGCTTTCAAGTTAATCAAAACAATCTGGCATCCAGAATCCAACTGCTTCACATAGGAGGCTCCAAGCTGGAGATTTAGATTTAGCATTTAAAAGTGGCTGTGGCACCAGGGACAACATTGCTGATGTCAGATGGATTCTGGCTCAAAGTAAAAAATACAAGGAGAATGTCTATATATACACTATATGTGCTTTATTGATTCTGCAAAGGAATTTGACTGGATGGATCATAACAAGTTGTGGCTGACACTGTGAAGAATGAGAGTCCCAGAGCAATTAATTGTGGTGATAGAAAACATATACCTATAACAGCAGGCTGTTAAGCGAACAGAGCAGAACACTGCATATTTTAAAATTAACAAGTGAGAAATTCAGGGTTGTACTTTCTTTCTATACATATTTAAGCTGTATGTTGAGAAAATTATTCAGGAAGCTGTATTATATGAAGAAGAATGTGCCATCAGAATTGGATACAGACTCATTCATAACTTGCTTTATGCAGATGACACGTCCTTACTTGCTGAAAGTGAGGAGGACTTGAAGTACCTGTAGATCAAGCAATGCAGTCTTCAATATACATTGCATCTAAATGGCAATAAAAACAAAGATCTTACCATTGGAATGATAGGCAACATCATGATGGATGAAGAAATTCAAACTGTCAAAAACTTAAATTTTCTTGGATTCACAATTAACACCCTTAGTGCCAGCCATAGGAAATAAGGAGACACATTACATTGGGGAAATCTGCAGTTAGGTAACTCTCCAAATTATTGAGGAGTAATAATGTCAGTTTGAGAACTAAAATATGTCTGATTAAGGCCATAGTCTTTCTGATCACTTGCTATGTATCTGAGAGCTGGACAGTGAATAAGGATAACAAAAGAAGAATTGATGTCTTTGAACTGTACTGTTGGAGAAGAGCACTGAACACCCCATGAATGGCCAAAAGAACAAACAGGTATGTCTTGGAGAGGGTGCAGCTGGAGTGCTCTTTGAAGGCAAAAATGATGAGGCTTCGCCTAACATACTTTGGCCATGTTGTTAGGAAGGGTTATTCTTTGGAGAAGGGCATAATGATAGGGAAGGTGAAAGATCAGGTAAGGAGAAGACCCTTGACCAGGTGGATTGATGCAATGACTGTTGGAATGGGCTTTTGTGTGTCAAGAAGTGTGATGATGGCACAGAATAGAACAGGATTCAGTGGCGCTCAACAATAACAACAACAACATGGCAGAGATTATTTCATTGTCAAATTCAAACTTCTGAGTTTCCCAATTTTGTAGTTCACTACCAAGGTGCAAAACCTAATTTTTCCATATATATTCCACAAAACATGAGTTTGTTTATAATTTCACCTAAAATGATATGTATTTTTCTAAACTGCTATTTTGAGACCTATGACTAGTTAGAGTTCACCAACTTCTCATGTTTAGTAATTCACTATCATTAAAACCTGGTGTTCTTTCTTCACACTGACTGTCCTGGCTGACTGCTTCCTATTAAATACAACACTATGCTCACAGTCATCCTGAGTTAAAATTTGAGGGCAGTGACTGAATACTTCCTCATCCTCACTCCATATTTTTAGTTAATAAGTCATATTAATCTTTATTTTATCCATCCACACCTTTCCATTTCTATTAAAGCTATTCCAATTTAAGCCCACGTTGCTGCTGCAAACCTCTACCAGTATGAACACTCTGGTCAAGTCACATTGATATTTTGACTTTCATGCCCTGCAGGACACATAAAACAACCTACATTTTACTTCTCTGGAGTCTATTGGGAAGTTGTTCTCCCCCACCCGCCTCCCAGTGAGTGATTGGATGGACTCACCAAGAGGAAATCTGTGTGACTGTTGAACTGGACAAAAAGGAGTATGTGCTGTAAATTGCTGTTTTCAGAGAATATTATATTAGAGGATGCATCTGGGAAGTGTGAATTTTATTTCTTAAATACACTTTTATCTTTTTTATTTTATGCTTAAAGAAGGTGGTGTGGTAAGTATATTTCTGAGTTATTGTGCCCTTGAGCTAAGGTGGAAGATTGGATTTAGATTTTGGATTGCTAACTGATTGGTGATTTCTCAAGTCTTCTCCCATAAAGATTTACAACTTGGAGGGAATCTGGAGGGCTGCCATGGGTCAGGGTCAATTCAATGATAGTGCTTGGTTTTGATGTGTTATTCAGAAGCTTGCTTTCCTTCCTTCCTTCCTTCCTTCCTTCCTTCCTTCCTTCCTTCTTATAAATAGTCTCTTTAATAGAAACCTAGGAGATTTTTCTGGCCTAGTTTGTAGAGGGTTGCTTTGCTAACTCAATGTCCATATTTTTCCATTGGTTTGAATTGATCAGTTGCTTTCCAGAAGATGGGCAGTCTTCTTCCATGCAAGTTACAACCTTGGAAATCTGTTGCAGAGTCATCGAGGACTTCACTACTGGAAGTTTGGTGGCCATCATCTAAAGCAGCCTTTCTTGCAATGATGTCTTTTCTTCATGAATATCAAGTTTTCAGTTTCCCTAAAGTATACCATTCAGTCCTTGAATAAGGAGAGGAAGTCCCTAGAAGGTCAACACAAAAGAGGAAGGTCAGCACAAAAGAAGAAGACTCTGGAAGAGATGGATTGACTCAGTGGTTGTAGCAATGGGGCCATGTATGTCAGAGATGGTGTGGTTGGCTCAGGATAGGGCAGATTCAGAGCTATTATTTATAGGCTTACAATCACTTGTCTATGACTCAAAGGTACATAACTTCAACAACAAAAAATCAAGGGATATAATGAACTTTAGTGGCATAATGTGTTATGTGTTTTGCTGTTAATAAAAAAACCCCTCTTTATTTAAAGTATTTCCACATGTCTTGACCGTTTTGTAATTGGATTATCAATCTTTTTCTTCTGAAGGCACAGTACCTTTCATTATGAGATCCTTGTCTGAGATGATATTGCCAAATGTTTGTTACTGGCAAGTAGGTTTTCTTTTCACCTTTTGAAAAAAAAGGCCTTATGAGCACAGAGATTTAATCTATAGATGGTCTTATTCATCAACTTTATCCTCTTGAGATTTTGCATTTCTGGCTGTATTTGGCAGTCTCTTTATACTCTTTATAAAGCCTTCTAAGCTTTATCCCAGTTTGTCTCTTATGAACTTTATGGTTTGGGGCTTGCTTCTCAAACCTCTGATCCACCTTGAGTTGATTTTTGTGTATGATGTGAGATGGGGATCCTGTTTCAGCTTTCTGAAGTTAGCTGTCTAGTTTTACCAGCACTTTTTGTTGAAGAGGTTGTCATTTCCCCATTTGATAGGTTTTATTTCCTTGTTAAATATCAGTTGACTGTAGATAAATGGGTCCATTTATAGGTTCTCTATTCTGTTCCATTGTCTATGTGCCTTTAACTGCACCAATTCCATGCTGTTTTGGCAACTACTATTGTGTAGTATGTATTAAGGTCATGGAGTGCTATGCCTCCATTTCATTTGTGTTTTTTCATAGGTGCTTTGCTTATTCAGGGTCTCTTTCCTATTCAAATAAACTAGATATAAGAGAGATGCAAATAAAAATCACAATGAGATGCCTTTTCCCACTGTAGCAGTGGCAAAGTTTAACAGGGAAGCAAGTAATAAATGTTGGAGAGGATGTGATGAGATAAGAACTCTTATACATTGTTGGTGGGATTATAAAATGGTACAACTCCGGAAGACAGTTTGACATTTCCTCAGAAAGCTGAACATCAAAATTTCATATGACCCAGGTATTTCACTGCTCTGAATATACCTGAAAAAAGAGAAGTTAAGCACAAAAAGAGACTTGTACACCAATGTTCACAGCAGTGTTATTCATCATTGCAAGAATCTGGTAACAGCCCAATTATCCAACCACCATGGAATTGACTGAAAATTAAGGTACATTCCCACAATGGAATACTATATAGCATGCAGAGGAAATGATTCTGTAAATTACTACCTGACTTGGGAGGTAGTAATTAACTTATTAATTAACTAACTAACTAATCAATTAATTAGTAGTAAGTTATTAAGTAACTTAGTTATTTAAGTTAATAAATAACTTAGTTCATTATGTAAGTGAACTAACTCAGTATCATAAAGACAAATACTGTATAATACCATTATTGTAGAATGAGCAATAGGATCCAAGGAAGGGAGGGAGAAACAGAGTGATGAGAATGGGCGAGGAGTGGGGTAGTATTGGGGCGGTGGGGCTTAATCATAGGGTTGCACAATTTGATGGGTGGAAGAAGGAGTGGGTAAAGGAAAAGGGAAAGATGCCACATGATTTGTAAGTAAAACAACATAAAATTTATAAGAAAGAAATTAAAAAATAATTATTCATCTATCTTAACCTTAGTTTCTTACCCAACCATTAATCTATGCATTTGCTTAAAAAAAAAAGACACTTGCTGACCAACTCTAAATAAACTATTCTATTATGCTCTTAACACACACACACACACACACACACACACACACACTCAGTGGTTCAAATCTACCAACTGTTCCATTGGAAAAGATAAGAAATTTCTTTTCATAAATGTTTACAACCTCAGAAACCAAATGAAGAGTCACAACATGTTGGAATGGACTGCACAACAATGGAATTGCTTTTGTTTTAATCAAATGACTTAAAAACTGATCCAGACTTTAGAATGACATATTGTGTCCCACATCATCCTATTTACAGCCTCTAGAGGAATGTATATGCCATGAATAAAATTAATAAAATCTATATCCTGTAAAAAATTTAAGAATGCTTTTTGATTCAGCATGTTGTCTACTAATAAAAATACACGATATTTATGAAAATTTTAAATAATAAATAGAGTACATTATTTCACTATACCCATATCACCTAGCTATTCCATTTTTTGGAATATTTTGTTGTTAGGTGCCTTTGAGTCGTTGATGACTCATACCAAACATAGGTACAATAGCTCTGAACCCTGCACTGTCCTGTGCCAACCTTATTATCTCCCACACACCTATACCCCTTGCCCCAGTCATTGAGTCAATCTAGATCATCAAAGGTCTTCCTTTCCTACACTGTCCCTCCACCCTCTCAAGCATGATGTCCTTCTCCAAGGATTGGTCCTTCCTTGCAATATGTCCAAAGTATATCAGACTAATCTATAGAAGCCTTCCCTCCAAAGAGGAGTCTGCTTTAACCCTTTCTAGATGAACCTGTTTGTTTTCTTAGCAGGTTTGTTTTCTTAGCAGTCCATGGTATATTCAATACTCTTCTCCAACACACCACAGTTCAAAGGCATCAAGGCTCCTTCTATCCTCCCTAGTCGTTGTCCAGGTCTCTGACGCATAGCAAGTGATTGCAAAGTCCATGGCCTGTACCAGGTGTATCATAATCTCAAGAATGACATAAAAAAAAAAGAATGACATCATTGCTCTTCATTACTTTGTCGTGATCTCTAACAGCAGATTTTCCCACCACAATATGTCTTTTAATTTCCTGGCTGCTGGTGCCAAGAGTGTTGACTGTGGTGCCAAGCAAACTAAAGTTGTTAACAATCGCAATCTCTTCACTATCCATCCTGATGCTGCCAATTGGCCCTATGGTGAGAATCTTTACTTTCTTGATATTGAGCCTCAATCCATATTGAAGGCTGCAGTCCCTGACCATCTGCAGCAAGCTCTTCAGGTCTTCCTCAGTTTCAGCAAGCAGGGTTGTGTCATCTGCATAACACAGATTGTTGATGAATCATCTGCCAAACCTGATGCTACACATCTCATACAGCCCAACTTCCAGTATAATCTGTTCTGCATATAGATTGAAAAGGTATGGTGATAGGACATATCCCTGACATACACCTTTCCAAATTTGAATCATGCAGTGTTTCCTTTCTGTGTTCTTATGACTGCTTCCTGGTCCAAATATAGGTTTCCCATTAACACGATCAAGTGTTCTGCTATTCTCATTCTTCTCAAACTCAGTCACAGTTTTTTGTCATCCACACAGACAAACACCTTTGCATAAACAAAGAAACACAGATAGACATTCCTCTGGTACTCTCTGCTTACCACCAAGATCCATCTAACCTTAGCTAGAGTATCCCTAGTACCACAGCCCCTTCTAAACCCAGCCTGGACTTCTGACAGTTCTCTGCTGATGTGCTGTTCCAGTCATTTCTGGATAATCTTCAGCATAAACTTGCTTGAACGTGAGTGATATCAATGATATTGTTCAATAATTTCTACACTCTGTTGAATCACCTTTCTTTGGAATGGGAACAAATATAGATCTCTTCCAGTCAGTTGGTTAAGTGGTTATCCTCCCGATTTCTTGACACCACTTGGTGAGCACATCTATGGCAGCATCTGTTAGTTGAAATACATCAGTTGGTATACTATCAATTCCTGGGGACTTATTTTTTGTCAATTACTTCAAAGTAATTTGAACTTCTTCCTTCATCACCATAGGGTCTTTCCTATATGTTGTTTAATGAACTTCTTCTGTGATAGCCAATTCCTTTTGGTACAATGACTGTTTACTCTTTTCATCTTCTTTGATTATTTCCTGGATCATTTAATATTCTGCCCAAAGCAGCCCTAAGTATAGCAATTTAAGGTTTGAATTTGTTCTTCAATTCCTTTAGCTTAAGAAATGCTGATCAAGTTCAGCCCTTATGATTTTCTGACTCTAGCTCCTTGCACATTTCATCGTAATACTTTACTTTGCCTTCCCACGCT
This sequence comes from Elephantulus edwardii, assembly GCF_000299155.1. Taxonomy (NCBI): domain Eukaryota; kingdom Metazoa; phylum Chordata; class Mammalia; order Macroscelidea; family Macroscelididae; genus Elephantulus; species Elephantulus edwardii. The sequence continues at coordinate 4,186,234 of NW_006399953.1, forward strand.
GCCTTTTGAAATCTTCTGTTCAGCTCTTTAATATCTTGAATTCTTCCCTCTGACTTGGCTTCTTGGTGCTCTAGTGCAATATTCAGAATCTCTTCTGAGATTCGTTTTGGTCTTTTCTTCTTCCTCTGTCTTTGTAATGATTTTTGCACTCTTTCTGGATCATATTCTTGATATTCTCTCACAACTCATCTGGTCTTCACTCACTGGTGTTCAAGGCCTCACACCTACTCCTGAAATGGTTTTGAAATTCAGGTGGGATAGACTCAAGGCCACATTTTGGTTACCATGGGTTCATTTAATTCAAATCCACTAGCAGCTTCAAAAGAGAAAGATAGGCACACTTCTCCCATGTTATTATTTACTGCCTCTGGAAAACCATTGGAGGGTCAGCAATGGGGAAATTCTGACTGGAGAGTACACAACAACAACAATTTAGAATCTTTATATTTTTGGAGTAATATTTCCAGTTTCAGTGTTCTTGTGACATTTAGAAAATGCATAGTTTACAAGTATTTTGCTATTCAAATGAGTTTGGATTAGACCTATTTCTTTAAGAAATACAGTAATGAAGTTTTTCTCTTGGTTTGAAATACATAAAATAACAAAAATAAAATCAAGTAAACAAGCAAACAAACAAATAACAGATATATAAGTTACAGTAATTCTTATGAGTTCTTATGAACTGAATTTTAAACCAGATTTTTAGGGTAATTGTTCAAACTGAATTTTGACTGTTTATGTAAAATACAGACTATGTTGTTCAATAAATAGCAAACTTATAAAATATAAAGATCCAACTATTTTGCAAAACTTAATAGACAAGTCATACTAACTCTCCAACCATCTCCATCAATCCTGCAATCCTTCTCAACAAAAATTCTGAAAACAACAACAAAATTCAGCCTTAAGCCACTTGAACAAAGGTTATATTTGAACTTGAACTCAAAGAATGTTAATACTAGAATAATGTATCACAATCAGTAAGTGGTAGAAAAGTGGGCCAACATTTGTTAAACTACTTAGAAGACTATTTGAAATATCATTATGAACTGGAGTAATGCCAAGCCATTGAGGGAAAGCAGACAGGGAGCAAAACTTCAAATAGAGAGAGTAGTGAGAGTGATACAATATGTGTGATGTCAGTATTTTTTTGTTCTTTTACATCCAAGACATTGAAAGCGAATCTATAAACACTTAGTGAACAATAGACTGAGTAATATGACTATGTGGGCTTTTAAAAAATAAATGATACCAAACATTGTTTCTGTGTCTAGAAGGAAAAGTGGTTTTGCAAAATCCAGTCTGTCTTTTATGAGGGGATATTTTATGTGTTTAGTGGAGTGTCTGAGAAAAGTTAGTATTCCAACCTGTTTTGAGTTGGCTTGGATATGAACACTGTCACATCATTTGGCATGCTGGCTGGGCCAGTGCAAAGGAAGGTGGTGATAAATGAGAGTTCGTCCAGTTTTGAGGAAGTGGCTAGTGGGGGAGCTGCAAGAGCTTTGGCATGAGGTCAGGTTTTATTTTCCATCTTTATTAATCATCTCCAGGGGAGAATAAATTGCCGGCTAATGAAATTTGCAGATAGTATCATATTTTGAGGTGTTGCCAACACAGTTAACAAAGGAGAAAGAAATATAAATGGACTTAAGTGTGCGATTTATCATGTATTTGGATTTAATAAGAATTATTTCAAGGATACATTTATAAGCAATCCTCAGGAATCAAATCTTAAGATAAGGGGACCTCCATCACAGAGCAAGAAAAATGGACTGATGGTTGAGTGTCCTTCTGTGTTCAACTAAGTGAACAAAAAGAAAAGGAGAAAGTTTGCAATAAAGATCTATTGGTTAAAAGGTCTTCTCTTTACTGCTTAGAGATCAAATTGAAAAAAATTTCCAGGTCTTTCAAAAGCTCAGTGATGATTCAGTTAAAGTCCCTGAGGTATATCTCAAGAAGCAGTGGTCTGAGTACAAAGGTATATTTCAAGGATGCATCTTTTTTCCATTCCTATTCAATCTGTTTCTCTACTGTTTATAGTGTTTTCAGAGGCCTGCTATTTAAGAAGTGGATGGCAAATCCTGCTTCCTAATTCATTTTAATCTGGGAGCTCTGCTAAAATTTGTCAACCAAGGATAATCCTTGTGGCATCTGATATGATGGTGGAATAGTTTTCATTGTCACAATAGCCCACACACTACCTTAGGCATGTGAATGTCATTCATGATACTAGCTTCAGTTGAGGCCTACACAGATGTGATAGAATAAATGAGAATGTTGAAACATTCTGACTGTGACTCATGGCTGACATGATGGAGTGATGTCCCAGATGTGGATACTAAGGTCACCTGGAAGTCTTTACTGACTCTTTGATGCTAGTGCTTTTATACAGGCCTGAAGACAGCAGTCTTGAGGGCCTAATGGTTGATGATATAAAAGGCCCAACTTTGAAGATGATACTGTAAATAAAAGATCCCAGCCAACAATGGGCTGTTGTTGATCAATAAAATCCACCTTCTATGTTACAGTTAATTTAAAACAAAGCCCAAGCTATGAAAGGTCTAGTGAGAAAAAAGGCCAGATTTCTGGATTGAAGATGGTTTAAATAAGAGATCCCAGCCACCAACGAGCTGTTGAACAGTAAAACCTACATTCCAGATCACAGTTACTTTAAATCAAAGGCTCGAGAAACCAAAGGTCTGTTGACAAAAAGGCTGGACTTTCAGGTCAAAGTTGCTTTGAGTAAGAGGTCTCAGCCACCAATGGGCAGTTGATCAAAAAAGTCCACCTTCCGAGTCACAGATGACGCAATTTTGCTCTCTGAAAGAGGGGGACTTGAAATACTTGCTGTAGCTTTCAATATGGATTGTATTTCAACATCAAGAAAACAAAAATTCTTAACACTGCACCAATAGTTATCATCACGATAGATGGAGAAAAGTTTGAAGTTGTTAACAATTTAATCTTATTGCATCTACAATCAATACGTTTGGCATCAGAAGTCAGGAAATCAGGAGGGATTTTGCACTGGGAAAGTCTGTAGTCAGTGTCTTCTCCAAATTGATGAAGAATAATGATGTCAACTTGAGTATGTTGGTATGTCTGATTCTAGCCGTGGTCTTTTCAATAACTTAATATGCATCTGAAAGCTGGACAATGAATATGGATTGATGAGGAAGAATTGATGAATTGACAATGAAAAGGAATTGATGCCTTTGAGTTGTGGTACTAGAGAAGATACTGAACACTCCATAGACTGCAAAAAATAAATAAATATGTCTTGGTGAAGCCAAACTGTTCCTTGGAGTCAAAGATTATTAAACTTCATCTCATATGTTGCTAAGAGAGGCTATTCTTGGAGAGGTGCATCACATTTGGAAAAGTGGAGGGATAGTGGAAAAACAGGAAGGCTCTCAACTAGATAGATTAACACAGTGACGGCGGCAATGTTCCTGATTGTGTCAGAAAATGTGAGGATGGCACAGATAGGACAGGGTTCAAATCTGTTTTTCAGAGTGTCACTATGGGTCATTATCAACTTGAAATTACCTCACAACAAGAACAACATTCAACATATATGCTGAGCAAATAATTCAAAAAGCAGGAGTTTAAAAAAGTGACTTCAGGATTGGAGGAAAACTGTCATCAACAACATGCGTTGTGCAGATGACACAGCCTCGCTTGCAGAAAGTCAAGAAAACCTGAAGCACTTACCACAGAAAAGACCAAAGCCTTCAATATGAATTGCACATAAAGAAAATAAAATATTCATCACTGGATCAATAGAGAGCATCATGACAGATGAATAAAAGATTGAAACTGTCAATGATTTAATCTTATTTGGATTTACAATCAGCATCTTTGGTACCATCAGTCAAGAAATCAAAAGAGGTATTACACTGGGAACGTCTGCTGTCAAGATCATCTCCAAAATTCTAAAGAACAATGATGTCAATTTAAAGACTAAAATGTGTCTAACTCGAGTCATGTTAAATTCATTTGCTTTTTATGAACCTGGAAGTTGGACAATGAGTAGGGAAGATCAAAATATAGTCAATGACCTTACCAATCTTTGGAAAAAGACATAATGATGGTCAGAGAAAGAGAAGACACTCAAAATGGATTGAAACATCAACTGTAAAAGTGGACTGGAGGATGTCAGAGATCCTGATAAAGGTGCAGATTGAAGGTAGTGTCCATATCTGTTGTTCTTAGTGTTGCTGTGAGTCATAGTAGACTCAAGACACATAACAACAACACTATAGAAATCAAGTTCATTGCCTTTTGGTCAATTCCATAAAATACCTACCATCCATGGGACTGTCCAGGTTCCTAAAAATTAATGAGTGGAGACTGTTTATCTTTCAATCTATTATCCGCTGGTAGATCCAAAACACCAGAGAATCAGTCCTTTTTCATTAGCAGTGAAATATAGTCCAAATTACACACACACACACACACACACACACACACACGTACGTATGTACCCATATAGAAATTCTTTCTTTTCTTAACTTATCCCTGTCCAGAAATAACCCACAGGCATGTGGTTCAAATCCACCAGCTACTCCATGAAGAAGGATGAATAATCTTCTCCCCTGTGACTTAATGCCTCTGACCACTTGCTAGAGAGTTAGATATGAGTTGGTTCTGACTTGATGAAACACAATAACAACAATAATGACTCTGAAAGAAATGATGTTTTCTTTCTTTGCTGTTCATGTCCTATATAGATATAATATCTGCAAGTAGAATTCTCTGGCTTAGATGTTTCAAATTACGAACCATGGATCATCTCTGTGAAAATAAAGAATAATTCCTGAGGAGTATAAATGGAAATGTCCTGAGCTGCTAGTCAAATAGCTACTTGTTTTAATCCATCCAAAGTTGATTCAGAAGAAAGGTAGATCAATTTATTTCAGAAAAAAAATTGAAGGGGGAGGATCAGTACAGTAATTATACTCTGGGGTACATGAGTTCTTTAAATACAGTGCCAATTTGACAGCATTGATACTGGTTAAAAAAAACCCAGAAAGTTATAAATAAGTATAAATATTAAATTGAAACAAAATTCATTGTTATCAATTTAATTATGACTCATAGAGTTTCATTCATTTGAAGGAATATGTTTATCTTGACAAGAATGTGTGTAACTTCCCACCTTTTTTTAGTAGAAACTCTTATGAATTTGAACTTTCAGAAACAGAGATCCACTACCTTTTGATTAGCAGCACCACATATTAGAAAGAATGATACCAGAACCCCTTCGACAAAACTCAATTACTTTGAAATCAGTGTTGCTAGATATTTATCTGTATTCTTCAAAGTCATTTCTTCATTCATGTAGTATTACAACACTTTGATTGACGTCTCCCTTTACTATTATACTCATTGTGACCTCAACCTCTATTAATAAAATATTCAGCGTTTTCAGTTCCTTAAAAATTCAACTTCTAATAATCTATTTGTTCTCCTCACTTTCAACATCCACTTCTAGTTACTCTCTGGATTTTTGCCTTAGGAAAAACTGTGTCATTGGAAAATAAAAAAAAAATTCTAGATACTATATTTTCTCCATTTATAATGTGCCCACATAAATAATGTGCATGCTTTTATAAAACATGCATAACACATTAAGTGAGACTCTGGCACCCTAATGCTAAGAAGCTGTGTAACAATCCCAAAATGTCTGGGGCTTGAATCTACCATCTAATCTTCAGAATGATGGAGATCTCCACCTGTGTAATATGTTGCCATTGAAAACCTGCTAGAGAATCAGCTATGAGTTGATACTGACTTGATTACACAAAACAACAATGTATGAGGGAAATTAGCACTTTACAAAAAGCCATAATACATTCTGCGTTTTTGTGAAAATATGGTAGCTCCTCACACTCCTAACTTTATGCTTATTTTTCAGGTTTAAATTTTGGTAATTATCTGACTCATTACATGATTACCAATCCATTGGCCTCAACACCTTTCCCCCTTTCTATTGCCTTGTGTGGAGCTTTCATATCACTTTATTTTTTACCTGGGGTTATTGCTGTTGTTGTTGTTGATTTCCATCTAGTCGAGTACAACTCATAGAGACCCTATTAAAAAAAAAAGAAAGACCTGAAGATTTTCTATAACTATCATCATTTAGCAAAGTTCATAGAGCTTCAAGAGGCATGTTGTTTAGGAAGTGGATGCCACTCCTGCTTCCAAACCTGTCTTAAACTAGGAGTTCCACCAAACACTGTCCATCATAGGCAAACTTTATGGCATTTGACACTTCAGTGGCACAAGGTTCAGCATCACAGCAACCCCAGGCTACCTCAGAAGAGCATACTGACAGCAGAGTGTTGTACTACTTAGAAGAATGTTCCTTCCAAAATATAACAAATGACTTTTAAATACACAACCTCTCCCCACGGACTTGATGACGCTAAACAAGAGGCTTACATAAAAAAAGAACGAATATAGCATGATTTTGTTTTTATGTGCCATTGAGTCACCTGCAACGTATTGTGACTTATGTAGAGCAGCTCTGAATCCTTACCTGTCCTGAACCAGTCTCACTAATTCTGATACTCCAATCACCATTGCTCCAGATACTGTATCAATCCATCTTATCTGGGGTCTCCCTCCCCTGTGCTGTACCTTCATCCTTCTGAGCATGGTGTCCTTCTTGAAGGACCAGTCTCTCCTAACAACGTGGCCAAAATATTTGAGATGATGTTTCAAAATTCTAGCCTCCAAGAAAAGACTTGGTTTCACACTCTCCAAGACAGACCGATCCTCAAACAAGGTCTTTCCTCTTTTTACTTGTTTGATCTTTTGTCAAATTGCAAACTAGTAAAATTTAATTATAGCGCACGTGGCATGGGTACATACTGATTGAAGACATTTTACATGCAAGGTACTGAAACTCAAGTATACTTTCACTAGGGATACTAGTACATTTAAAATAATAATTTTATATCTTATTTCTGAAAAATCTATTTTATATTTCATTCTTCTCATAAATCTTTCTTTATTCTCTTTTATTTCTTTATTCCAGTTAGTTATTTGATGTTTGACTTCAAAGAGAAAGCTACAAGCAATACGAAGAAAATTAAGTCATCTTAATATCACCAAATACATATTTTACCTACAAATTTCTACATATGCTTTGCTTTCCATTCGGTTAGAAGAGTATAAGAGGTGAATAATTTCTATTATACTCAAATATTACTGGTGTCCAGTTCAAAGCCTTCTAATCAACAGAAATATTTCATTTCCATTGGCCCTGCCCCTCTTCCCTGATTTATCAATGTCTTATCCCCACTTGGTCATTTATTTTTTCACAATTAAAATTATCAGCATGATATCCTAAGAAGTGAAACATCTCACACAAAAACTCACATGCAATTGTTTATAGTATCCATAGTTGCCACAACTTGGAAGTAATCAAGATATTCTTCAATAGAGGAACAGATATCCAGACTACAGAACCTTTATGAATTTGAATGTTGTTCAGTAATAAGAAGAACTGAATATGCTATGAAGTCATGGAGAGACATGGAAGAAATGTATGATGCTAAACTAGAAAAAACCAGTCTGAAAATATTTGTACTGTGTGATTTCAACTACATGACATTCTGGTGAATATAAAGCCATCTGCACAAGATGGTATAAAGAAGGGGGCACAACATAGCTGGGCAAAGAAAAGACCTGAAATCACTGCTCATCCAAGGCCAACTTAATAAAAAAACTTGCCACAGGAAACAAGGAAAAGTTGTTCTTATATATTGCTGGCAGCAAAGACAACCACTGGGAAACTCAGTCAAAGAAAACATTTATTCTGAATTTTATCAATAGGATTATGAAGATGTTATAGAAACTGCCAAGAGCCTAACCAGACACCTCAGAAACTGCCTTACACATACCAAGAAGAACGTCACATAATGTCAAGAATAAAGCAGGTAGCTTAAATGTTATAAAAAAACAACAAAAAAAGACTTTTCCTAAAAAAAAGAGCAGACCATATTACAGATACAAAGAATATCCCAGAGATAGAGAGGCAGAAGAAGTATATCCATGTGGAGTTATATGAATAATTGCTGAAGAAGTTACAAATGATAGAAAATAGAATTAAAATAATAAATAAGAGGCTAAAGGACAGAGAAGATATGATCAATGGAGTACTGAAAGTAATAGAAATGAATGAAAACAAAATCCACAGTATCAATAGACTGTAGGGACAAAAAAAGCAAAACCCAAGAGGTAGAACAGAGAGTAATTGAGCTAGAAGACATGAATCTCAATGAGAACTTATTATATGGGGGGGGGGAAGCAACAGGAACAATAAGAAAAACGAAGAAGACATTATAATTATATGAGATAACATCAAAGGAAACAATAAACATTTGTTGTTGTTGTTGTTGTTATGTGCCGTCAAGTCGTTTGCGACTCATAGCAGCCCTATGCACAACAGCCCTAAACCCTGCTCTATCCTGCACCAACCGCACTGCCCCTGACACACCCATCCCGATTACCCCAGTCACCGAATCAATCCATCTCATAGAGGGTCTTCCCCTCCTGCGCCATCCCTCCACCCTCCCAAGCATGATGTCCCTCTCCAAGGACCCGTCCCTCCTGGCAACATGTCCAAAATATGTCAGATGAAGCCTCAGAATCCTTGCCTCCAAGGAGTAGCTTGGTTTAATCCTCTCCAAGATGAATCTGTTTGTTTTCCTGGCAGTCCATGATACATTCAGTACCCTTCTCCAGCACCACAGCTCAAAAGCATCCACTCTCCTTCTGTCCTCCTTAGTCATTGTCCAACTCTCTGATGCATAACAAGCGATTGCCATGACCATGGCCTGTATCAGGCACACATTAGTCTCCAGAGAGACACCGTTGCTCCTGAGTACTTTAGAGAGGTCCCTAAGAGCAGACTTTCCCATCGCTATACGCTTTTTGATTTCCTGACTGCTGGTGATTAGATAAAAAGAGGGAGAGGGGGAAAAAAGCATTGAGAAAATTATGGAAGGGATAATATAACATCCTAAACATCATGAAATTTGGGGAAATCCATATTCAAGAAACTCAGTAAACTCCAAACAGACTAAAGCCCAAAAGAAAAACATCAACTCCTGTCGTAATCAAACTCTCAAAAATCAAAGGTAAGGATAGAACACAGAAAGAGGAGGCAGGGAAAAGTAATTTACAGAGGTGAAACAATTAGATTAAGTTCTGATTTTTTAGCAGAAACCATGAGAGCAAAGGACTGCCTTTGTCAAAGCTGAAAGAAGACAATTGCCAGCCAGGATCTAGAATCCAACAAAGCTCTCCATCAAATATGAAAGAGAAATTAGATCATTTGCAAAAAAGTGGACACAAAGAATTTGTAAAAACAAGACAAATTCTACAAGAAACACCAAAGGAAGTGTTTTCCACAAAGACAGTAAAGGAAAGTGAATGAATAATGCCACCACAAAAGAATGGAAAAAGAAACAAAGCAAAAAGGCAAAGATAAAACGTGGAAAGTCAATGTTGTTGTTGTTGCTGTTATGTGGCATTGAGTCGCTTGTGATTAATAGCAACCCTATGTAGAACAGCCCTAAACTTTGCTCTGTCCTGTGCCAATCGCACTTTCTCTGATATTCCCATCCTGATTACCCCAGTCACTGAATCAATCCACCTCATAGAGGGCCTTCCCCTCCTGCGCCATCCCTCAACCCTCCCAAGCATGATGTTCTTCTCCAAGGACCGGTCTCTCCTCACAACATGTCCAAAGTATGTTATACGGAGCCTCAGAATCCTTGCCTCCAAGAAGTGGCCTGATTTAACCCTCTCCAGGATAAACCTGTTTGTTTTCCTAGCAGTCCATGGTTCCTTTAATACTCTTCTCCAGCAACACAGTTCAAACACGTCAATTCTCCTTCTATACTCCCTAGCCATTGTTCAAATATCTGATGCATAACAAGTGATTGCAAAGACTATGGCCTTATTCTCCAGAAAGACACCATTGCTTTTTAGTACTTTGGAGAGGTCCCTAACAACAGACTTTCCCATTGCAATATGTCTTTTAATTTTCTGGCTACTGGTGCCAAGAGTGTTGACTGTAGAGCCAAGCAAACTAAAGCTGTGAACAATCTCAATCTCTTCACTATCCATCCTGATGCTGCCAATTGGTCCAGTGGTCAGAATCTTTGTCTTCTTAACACTGAGCCTTGATCAATATTGAAGGTTGCAGTCCTTGACACTCTGCAGCAACTGCTTCAGGTCCTCCTCATTTTCAGCAAGCAGGGTTGTGTCATCTGCATAAAACAGATTGTTGATAGATCTTCCACCAATCCTGACACCACATTTATCCTCATAGAGCCCAGCCTCCCAGAAAATCTGCTCTGCATACAGGTTGAAAACGTATGGAGACAGGACACATCCCTCATCCCTGGCATACGCCCTTCCCAATTTTGAACCATGCAGAGTTCCCTTGCTCTGTTCTGACGACTGCCTCTTGGTCCAAGTATAGGTTCTGCTTTACCACGATCAAGTGTTGTGGGATTCCCATTCTTCTTAGAGTCAACCAGAGTTTGTTATGATCCACACTGTTAAATGCCTTTGTAAAATCAATGAAACACAGATAGACATTCTTCTGGTATTCCCTGCTTTCAACTAAGAACCATCTAACATTACCTACTCCTTAGTACCATGGACCCCTTCTAAACCCAACCTGGACTTCTGGCAGTTTTCTGCTGATGTGCTCTTCCAGGCATTTTTGGATAATCGTCAGTAGAATCTTGCTTGCATGTGAAATCAATGATATTGTTCTATAGTTTCCATACTCTGTTGGAATGTCAATAATAAAAATTAATGTTCATGGTTTATATGTACCAATTAAGAGAAAAAGAGTAGAAGATCAGAGGGAAAAAATCCCAAACCACAAGACAAATTGTGGTGCCTATAAGAGACATATCTAAGAAATGAATAAATTGACTAAAAAGTAAAGGCTGAAAATGATATATGAAGGAAATTGCATCCATGAAAAAGCAGGAGCGGCAATGATAATCTCTGATAAAATTGACTTCAGGATGAAAACCATGATAGAAGATAAGGAGGGAACTATACAATGATTAAAGGCAAAAGAGATCAAGAAGACACACTCTTAGTCAAAATCTACTGTTGTTGTTAAGTGCCGTCGAATTGCTTGCAACTCACAGCAACCCTATATGTACAAGAGCCCTAAACACTGCTCTATCATATGTCAACCTCGCTGTCTCTGACACACTCATTCTCACCAACCCAATCACAGAATCGATCCATCTAATATAGGGTCTTCCTCTCCTCTGTCATCCCTCCACTGTCCCAAACATGGTGTCCGTCTCCAAGGTCCACTCCCATGCCCAACATGCCCAAAGTATGTCCGATGAAGCTTCATAATCCTTGACTCCAAGGAGCACTCCAGCTTCACCCTCTCCAGGACAAACCTATTTGTTCTTCTAGCAGTCCATGGTATATTCAACACTCTTCTCCAACGCCACAGCTCAAAGGAATCGATTCTCTTTCTTTCATCCTTAGTCACTGTCCAACTCTCCAATGCATAGCATGTAATTGTGAAGACCATAGCCTGGATCAGGTTCACCTTAGTCTCCAGCCTGACATCGTTGCTCTTCAGTACTCTTTAGAGGTCCCTTACAGCTCACTTTCTCAGTGTAATTCATCTCTTGATTTCCTGGCTGCTGGTACCAAGAGTGCTGACTGTGGAGCCAAGTAAACTAAAACTGCTAACTATCTCAATCTCTATCATCCATACTGATGCTGTTAATTGGTCCAGTGGTAAGAGGTGAGAATCTTTGTTTTCTTGATGTTGAGCTTCAATTGTACTAAGTGATAAACCTAATATATATATATACTGTTAATAGAGTTGAAGAAATAAATAAACAAGAAACAAACAACAATAGTAGGAAATTCTAACCCACCACTCTCAAACAAAGGACAGGTCAGCTTTAAAGGAACTCAACACAGAGGCAGAAGGACTAAACTATACAAGCCAACTCAATGTCATGGATAAATTAATTGTCTTTTTCCCAACTAAAACTCAATTTTCTTTCTTCTAAGTGTGCATGGTGTATTCTTCAGAACTGATCATATTTTGGGGCATATAGCAATCTTAAACAAATTTAAAAACTTGAAATAATAAAATCAGACTACATCACCATAAAACTAGAAATTAACAACAAAAGATAAAGGGTAAAACACACACCTACACACACATGGGAGCTAAATAAGATCCTGTTTGAGC
>NW_006399953.1:4198607-4204382 GCF_000299155.1 Elephantulus edwardii
TTGTAGAAGAAATTAAAGTGAAATAAAAAAAATTCTCAAAACAAATGAAAATGAAAATACAGCATACCCAAACCTTTGGGACTGCTAATGCAGTCTTCAGAGGGCAGTTTATAGCAAGAGGCAAACACATAAAAAAGGAGAAAAATGTAATGACTTTACTCAGCATCTCTTTTAAATAGCAAAAGAACAACAAACTAATCCCATAGCCTCTAGTTGTTGTTCGGTGCTGTCAGTTGAGCACTACTCACAGCAACCCTATGAAAAAAAGATCTGAACCCTGTTCTATCTGCAGAAGTCAGCAAATTAATCCACTTGGTTGAGGGTCTTCCTCTCCTACACCATCCCTCTGCCTCTAGCATCATGTCCTTCTCAAAGGAATAGCACCTCCTAGCAAAATGTCCAAAGTATGTGAGGCGAAGCACTCTGGCTACACCCTTTCCCAGACATATCTGTTAGTTTTCTTGGATGTCTACAGGATATGTAGAGTTCTTCTCCAACACCACAGCTCAAAGGTGTCAATTCTTTTTCTGTAATCTTTTTTCATTATCTGTCTCTCAGAATCATAGCTAGTAGTCAGAAAGACTATTGCCTGAATCAGATGCACTTTAGTCTTCAGAATGACATCAATATTCCTCAATAATTTGGAAAGGTCTCTAACTACAGATTTTCCCAGGGCAATGTGTCTCCTTATTTCCTCACTGCTGGTACCAAGAGTGTTAATTGTGAGTCTAAGTAAGATGAAGTTGTTGACTATTATAATCTCCTCTCCATCCTTCATGATGCTGCCTATTGGTCCAGTGGTAAGAATATTTGTACTTCTGACATTGAAATGAAATCCATACTTAAGGATTCATTTCTTGATCTACAACAAGTGATTCAAACCCTTCTCATTTTCAGCAAGGAAGTTTGTGTCATCTGCATAATACAGGTTATTGATGAGTCTTCCTTCAATTCTGATGCCACACTTCTCCTCATAGTGTCCACCTTCAGCTAATTTGCTCAGCATAAAGATTGAATAGGTATGGAGAGAGAATACAATTCTAGTGCACCCACTTCCCAATTCCGAACCATAACCTCTAGAAGAAAAGAAATTATAAGGACAAGGGGAGAAATCAATGGAACAGAAAACAGAAAAACAATCAAAATTATCAATAAGACCAGGAGCTTGTTCTTGGGAAGGGTAATAAAATAGATAAGATATTAACAAACTTAATGAATTTTCTATGATGATAGTGCCTACAGCAAAGAAGGAAGTATCTGCCCCTTCTAAAACGGATGACAAAAGAAAGCAGTCCTGAATGACCTTCACAGTCGCAAAAAATAAAACAAAACAAAAAGCAACGAAAACAAATGCATGTCATCTACCTTCCAGCATCCTGAGACACTGAAACTCTGACGGCAGTCCAGATACCCCCAAAAAACCACCCCCAGCAGAAACATATTTGACTACTATTCAGGAGTGACATCCACTTACTAAACATGCCTCCAGAATCTCTATGAACTTTGATAAATGTCTATAGTTACAGAAAGGCTTCAGGACTTTTGTTCATAGGGTCTCTCTGAGCCATGCTCCACTTGAACACAATCAACAATAACAACAAAAACAACATGCAGTCCTAAAGTTTCCCCTGGCCACTGAGTCAGCCATGAAGAAGATAGACACTAACAACTCTCTTGTGTTCATTGTGGATGTCAAAGACAGTAAGCACAAAATCAAATAAGCTGTAAAGAAGATCTATGTTGTTGATATGGCCAAGGTGGATGCTTTGATTAGGCCTGATGGAGATAAGACAGCCTATGTTCAGCTTGCTCCAAACTATGATGCTTTGGATGTTGCTAACAAAATTGTAATCATCTAAGGTGAATATATATAACTAGTTCTAAAGATAAATTTTTCTCACCAAAACCAAGTTTGGAGGGCAGATGGTGGAGAGAAGGAGGGAATTAGGAAAGATTCAGTGACGACTTGAAAGGATGGTGTAACACTAGGTTTGTATCTATGGTAATTAATAATATGTTATCCAGTGTATGGGAATGATTGTATGAAGCATAATGTAAATGAGGGATTGAATGGGAAAAAAAGCGTATGAATGAAACATAATGTAAACTAATTATTGTATGAAAACCAATAAAATATTTTTTGAAAAATAAACATCCAAAATATTATAAAAAAATGAAGAACCTTTTCCTTTTTTTAAATTAAGGCAAATATTTTCCTTAAAAAATTGAAAAAATAAGTTCTTCTCTTGATTCATACATATTAACTTTCCTTTAGCTTTGCCTCTGTTCCGAGAGGCCAATTGTTTTCTTTTGCACTTCATCGTTTACACCGTACTCTCAGGCGGAAAGAAGGGTGATTAATTAATTCACAGTAAGGCAAGTACAACAAATAAAATACTTACAATTGTTACTAATTTCCAGACATCATCATCAATTTTCATTCTTTTGAACACTTATGTTACCATTATCTTCAACTCCCTTTCAATTTAACCTTTCAGGAAAAATCTAACAACTGATTACTATTCATACAGAGTAAGCAAGGTATCTCCTAATCTTACATTATGAGGCAAATTGGCTATAATTTATATATTATCTAATTTCCAAGTTATTTTGAGTTTAAATTAAAGAAGCAGGCATAAATCCCAAAAATTTAATATCAGCCAACAAGGAAAAGATAAAGAAGGATTTGAAAGACAAAGAACTTACGAGGTTGCCTGTTTGTCTTTATAGGAGAAGCAATAATATAGTACCATGATTTTGTCCTGTACGTCTTTAAATCATCCATTCATTCATTAATTCATAAACACCACGCCTTTGGAAACTCTATGAACTCTGATAAATGTCAGTAGTTGTAGGGGGGCTTCAGGGCTTTTGTTCATATGGTCGCTATGAATATTCTTGACTTGAAGGCAATCAACAAAAACCTCCTTCCTTCTTTTCTTTTCTTTTCTTTTCTTTTCCTTTTCTTTTCTTTTCTTCTCTTTCTTCTCTTCTCCTCTCCTCCTCTCTTTTCTCCTTCTTCTTCTTGTTCTTCTTCTTGTTCTTCTTCTTCTTCTTCTTCTTCTTCTTTCTCTCTCTCCATCATTCTGTCTGTCTTTCTTCTCTAACTTGGAAGACCATTGAGGATATGAGCTTTTGCTTGGTTATATTCCTGGTCCAAGTACTTTTACATGTTATAATGCCTTTTACCTTTGAAAAGATCTTAGATGTAACTAAATTTAGTGAAAGCAGGATTTAAAGTACAAACTGGACAGCATTTTAATGTATTTATAGCTACAAGAATCTCCATAGACATGCTATTTAGGAAGTGGATGCCAGGGGCTTCAGGCCTTTTGTTCATAGGGTTGCAATAAATCGTGCTTGGCTCAAAGGCAATCAACAACAACAAAGCTATAGAAGGAGTCCTGGTGATACAGTGTTTAATTGTTCAACTGCTAACTGACAAGTTGGCTATTCAAATTCATCAGACTATGGGAAAAGAGGTGACTGTACTATTTTACTAAGGTTACACTCTAGAACATTCTATTGGAAAATATTACTGTGCCCTCTAGGGTCATTTTGAGGTAAAATTGACTTAATATGAATGAGTATTATTTTTGGTACACTCAAAATTAAAATAGGTTAGAGAAATAGTTTCATTATTTGCTTACAAGTGATAGTGACCCAGCTAAATTAGATTGAGGAAAACAAACAACAAAATTCAAAACAAAAATCTTCTTAAATAAAACTATGGAGTTGATGAGATTTTGTGATCAAACCATTACTTTTCTAGAAGTTCAACAAAGTTTTTCATTCTTTATTTCTCTCCTTCATCACTTGATTCTGCTATTCCCTTTCTTTTGAAAACCCTGGTAGTTTAGCAGTGAAGATGAATCTTGAGAATCTCCAGCATTGCATCATTCTTGCTAAGTTATCATATCCAGTAAAATATAACACTACAATTAGAATCAATCAATCAACTTCTGCTAAGTGCAGAATTCCATGTTATTAATAATCCTCAGGTGATACACTATACTAAACTTAATCCAGAGGACCATAACACAACCGCAAAAACCATTGAACTGTAGCAGTCTAATTGAAATGAAAATTTAACCGCTAAAGTTATTGAGGTACACATAGAAGGCCAACCCTAATTCCACATATCTGATGAAGAATTCATGACATTAGGGCAGATGTATTGGAAAGTTATAAGCAAATAATGAAGCATGGAGTAATTTTTCAAGAAAAATATTTTTTAAAACATCTTTAGTTAAAAGGATAAAATACTGACATTTTAAAAAATTAATTTTATTTGGATTCACAAGTAATGCTCATGAAAGTAGTAAAAAATAAATCAAAGAACACACTGCACTGGGAAAATACACTATAACGACCTCTTTTAAAGTGTGGAAAACAAAGATGTCACCTTGAAGACTAAACAATATTATTTTCAATCACTTCATATAAATGTTAAAGGCAGGCAATAAATAAGGTAGCCTGGAGGGAATGGATGTTTTTGAAATATAATGTTAATAAACAACAATAGATATGTTATAGGCTACCAAAAAAGAGAAAATTTAGCGTGTCTACTGACTTTGGCAACCTGCAATTGGCCAAACATGCTGTCAAAATGCATTAATAATTATTGGTGACTGCAATGCAAAAGTCAGAAACAAAGCAGAGGAAATGGTAAGTGAAAAATCATGTACTGTAAACAGATATGAGAGCAGACTGAATAAATTTTTTGTGTTAAATGATTTATTAATAGCAAATACCATTGTTGTTGTTGTTGTTGTTTTAAAAAATGTGACAATACACATGAACCAAACCTGATGGACTGCATAGGAATCCTATTAACTGTACTGTGGGAAGAATTTTTGGAAAAGCTCAGAATCCGCAGTCAAAACCAGGCCAGTACTGACTGTGGAATAGACATTAATTACTTACATGCAAGTAAAAATTTAATCATATGAAAGTTAAAACAATTCCACAAGAACCAAAATACAACCTTAAGTCTTTCCCACTTGAATCAGTATCAGGTTTGAGGCATTGAAGACCTATAATCAAAGACTAGATCAACTATAGGATGACAATAAAGCATATCATTCATTAAGAGAGCAAAAAGTCATTACAAAAACAGAGAAGGAAAAACCAAAATGAATGTCAGAAGAGACTAGGTAAACAGAATTAGAACATCAAGATGCTAAAACAAAGGGAAGATATGTCAAAGTAAAAGAGATGAATGGGTGATTTCAAAACACAGCCCAAGTAGACAAAGATAGTATAATGAGATGGGAAAGAGTTAGAATCGGAGATTAAAAAAGGAAGAACTTGTTTGGCATTTCTCAAGTTAAAAAAACCTGAAATTCAAATTCAAGGCTTAAGTTACAATACTGAGAAATATTGTGGATAAAGTCTGTAATGACCCAGGAAACTTTAAAAAAATAAAAATGGGAAGAATACATTGAGTCACTGTACCAAAAGCAGTTGACAATGAAAAATCCAGGAAGTACAATATGAACAATGGTAATAGAAGAAGAAGTTTAAATTGAAGGCATTGACAGAAATAGACATAGGTGTCAATGAGACACCAGTTGACAGACATTATGTTTAAACTAACAGATTTGACCCTGGGTGTGCTGACCAATCTATGCCAAGAAATGTGGAGGTTAGCTGCCTGGCCAACTGATTGTGATCCAACAGAAGTGGAAATTACTGATCAGCATCGTTAATGTTACCTGCAAGAAAAAAAATGCTGAAGATCATTCCAAGACAGCTAAAACAGTACATTGACAG
>NW_006399953.1:4204482-4233291 GCF_000299155.1 Elephantulus edwardii
ATATATCATTGCTGATATCAGATGGATCAGTAAGTCCAAAGACTACCAGAAGAATTTCTATCTGTGTTTTATTCACTATTCAAAGACAGGTGATTATTGTTAATAACAACCTATGGACAATTAAGAGAAGAATGGAAATTTCAGAAAACTTAATTGCATATTAATACGAAAGTTGTTAAGTAGAAGAAGCTGTTGCCTGAACGGAGTAAGGGAATACTTCATGGTTTAAATCAGGAAGGAAATGTATCAGGGATGTATCCTTTCTTCATTCCTGTTTAATCTTTTGTTATCATTGTTATGTGCTGTCGAATTGATTGAAACTCACAACAACCCTATACACAATTGCTCTGAACTCTGCACCATCCTAAGCCAAAACAACACAAATCCTTGCCTTCAACGCAAGTCCCTCCATAACCCCAGTTACCTTGTCAATTGATATCTTCCAGGACATCCTTCTTCTGTATTGTTCCTCCATTCTTCCAAACATGATGCCCTTTTCTAAGAACTGGTCCCTTTTGGTAACGTGTCCAAAGTATGTGAGAAGGAGCTTTAAAATCCTTGCCTTTAAGGAGCAACTTAGTTTCATTCTCTCCAAGACATTGTCCCTGTTTGTTCTCTTGGCAGTCTGTGGTATGTTCAAAGCTCTTCTTCAGCATAACTCAAAGGCATCCATTCTCTTTCTATCATCCTTAGTCATTGTGAGTGTTCTGTTGCATAGCGAGTAATTACAAAGACCATAACATGTAGCATGCACACTTTAATCTGCATGCTGAGCAAGTATTTCATAAAACTGGACTCTTTGAGGAGGAATGTGGCATCAGGATCAGGGGAAGACATAGCAGTAACCAGTGTTGTGCAGAAGACACAACCTAGCTTGCTGAAAGTGAGGAGGATATAAAACACTTGCTGCAGAAGGTCAAGGACTATTGCCTTCAATATTTATTACATCTCAATATCAAAGGGGAAAAGAGGTCCGCACTATTGGACAATAGGCACCACCATGACAGATGAGGAAGCTTGGAGCTTGGAAGTTGTCAATTATTTTATCTTGCTTAAATCATCAGGTAACAAACACCCTTAATTTTTTTTTTTAATATTCATTCACTGTTGCACAATTACCTTCCCCCTCCCTGGCCTCTTTGCAATGTACCTCTTATTCTCGACTATTGTCATACATCGTACCTAATCATGGATTACTTTCAAACAGTTCTTTCCTTCATCTATTCCAGTGAATTATTTATTATCTATCCATTCTTACCCTATTCTCCTCAAAAACCCTCCTGTCAAGTCCTGGTTTATGAAAATGGTGCTATTTAGAAGGGAAGATGTCAAGACTTAATGTCATCTATTTTAGGACTGTTGTAAAAAATTACCAGTCCCTGTAGAAGAACATTATTCCTGTATCAGCAAAAACAGATGACTTTCAAGAAAACGAATTTATACAGGGTTCATAAAAATGAGCTTAAACATAATTTTGAGGATGGCATTATACCAGGCAGTGTTTTGTTTTGTCAATATGGGCTCACTGTTAGTCAGAACAACTTGATGATACCTAACAATAGCAACAATATTTGTTTTATTCTTAGTAAATTACTAAGCATCAGCATCTCTGAAGCGGGTGTTTCCTTTATCAGAAAAATTATTTCCACTCACTGCCACCACCCATTAATATAGTTCACCAGCATAATAAGATGGGAGCTCTGGTGGTTTGCCGGTAACAAACTGCCTTTTAATCCCAAAGACACTCACTTCTCTGTGGATGAAGGATGAGCCATCTCTTCTTGTCTGATTTACTGTCTTTGAAAAACACTGAGGAGTCAACTATCAGACTCAATGGCACATACAAAACCAATATAATAAGAAGAAAATACTTCTCACTCCAATGTCTGCATCTCATCAGGGTCTTCACTGAGCATACAGTAATGTTTTAAAATTTATTTTTATTTATATCATCTTTCACCTTTATACAATAATTCTTTTGCATTGTTTCATTCATATACATTTTGTTTTATATAATAATTTCTGTTCATTGTGTTTTATATAATTAGTTACATTGATTTATTTCTTCTATATCCCTGTCTGCTCAAGTCCTCATTAAAATTTATCTATTCCTTCATCCTCTCATCCCCCACTAATCTCTTGCTACCTTAGTGATTTATTTCCACACACCTTCTCTGCCTTATTTTTAAAGAGTTGTATTCATCTGGTTCCTAAATATAAAATCTATATTGTCACTATCTCAATTCTTCCCAGGTTGATCTTACCTTGACTTGGACCTTGTAGTATTCTTTGCCTACTCACTCCAATTCTATTATCACCCTATGAGGAAGAATATAGTATTAGCCTGTTTTTCACAGATGAGACAACTTTGCTTGCTGAAAGTGAGGAGGGTTTGAAAAACTTGCTGTAGAAGATCAAGGACTTCAGCCTTTGGTATGGCTTACATCTCAACATCAAGAAAACAAAGGTTCTTACCAGAAGACCAACAGTCAACACTATGATAAATGGAGAAAGGATTGAAGCTGTCAATGATTTCGTCTTCCTAAGATAGACAGTCAACTTCCTTGATATCAACAGCCAGGAAATCAGAAGACGTACTGCTTTGGCAAGTCCACTGTCAGGGACCTCTAGAGAGTGCTGAAGAGCAATAATGTCAGTTTTAAGACTAAAGTGTGCCTAATTAAGGTCATGGTCTTCTCAATCATCTGCTACACACTAGACTGCTGTACAATAAATGAGAAGAATAATTAATGCCTTTGAGGTGTGTTGATGAAATGAAGAAGAATAGTAAACATGGGTTATCAAGAGAACAAACATATTTTGGAAAAGATGCAACTGTAGTGCTCCTTAGATACAAACAAAAATGACTAAAAGTCATCTCTCCTACTCTGGACATGCATCTAGCTGAGGCTATTCATTGGAAGAGGATATCCTGCTTAGAAAGACGAGAGGTCAGCAAAAAAGAGGGAGATCCCTAATGAGATGGTGCATGGTGAATCCAGGGATTGGGTGTTTCATAGGTGGGGATGATGAGACATGATAGGGCAGGGTTCAAATTGACTGTTTCTATGTTTCTAGGATTTCTAGGAATCATACTCTACTTGAAGGCACCTAACAACAACAATAATCATCACTCCTCAGTTTCCTTCTTGTTTTCCCAATAGCAGTCTTATGCAGTATTTGTTCATTTGTAAATGAGTTCTTTCACTTTACATAGAGCATGCATAAACTTTGGATAAGGACTGGAGAGAAATTATTAAAGCAGTTCACAGGATGTAATATCAGCCTTTGTCATGCAAAATGTACAAATTTTTTAAATAAACGTATCTGATTAAGCATTAAAGAGATAATAAGATGCATAACTTATAGTAAAAAAAGCTAAATCTCATACCTATATAGAATAAGAAGTGTGATATAGCTGATTCTGTAGTATTTACATGTATTTACAAAAGTTTAGACATTTAAAAAAATATTTTTAATATGATCATGACTTTAAATTAAGAAAATGAAAAATATTTCATTAAAAATACAAAAAACCCCATGTACTTAATAGAAAATATTAATGGTTTGTACATTCAAAGCTGAAGTATTTAAAAAGTAAACAAAACTTGAAGTTATATTTGAGAAATCATGTAGTAACAAAGGTTTTCAATGCATTATATATATAAAAATTCCTTCAAGTAACTAAGAAATACATAGATATCTCAATTTAAAAGTAATGGGTAAAATTTGTAAATAAACAAGATTTGTGAATTCTATGAGGATACAATAGAGAACTGTCTTCACTGAGAAGACGAAAATATAAATCTTATTAGTAATAAAAAGACTGTAGACTCATATCAGTAGAAAATAACTGAACACTCAAGTAGTTGAAATGAATTGTGATACACAAATAGAAAACCTTTGTTTATGGAAAATGAATAATACTTGAAGTACTTATTGATGAAGCTTAAGGACTATAGTCTTCAGTATGGATTGTATTTCAATGTAAAGAAAATAGAAATCCTCAATTTGGGCCAATTGATAACATCAAGATAAATGAACAAAAAAGTGAGGTTGTTAACATTTTATTTTGCTTGGACCTACAATATATGTATCATGGAAGAAGCAGTAAAAAATTAATATAATGTTAAAATTTACACTTTATTGATAACACAATTAGAAACTCCCCAACTGTTAACCCTCAGCTTTCAAATAAATCAACCTTTAATGACCGAAGGGAGAATATATAAAACCACTCTGGAAATGTAGCCTGCAAACAAATTCTTCAGGGAAAAACAAACCAAAATCCTACTAGAAATTATTTCAAAGCTAAGAAAAAAAATGAAAAAATGGTAGAATTGAATGCCAAAGGGGGGAAAATATATGAGAGTTGAGCAAATAGAAATCATAAGACATGTTATCTAAATGAATATATGATATTTTCCTGACAATATGACAAATTATATAATCTGATACTAGGCAACAGCAAAAATTCTCTAATGTTTGAGTTTAAAACACTTTTTTGCTAATATACAGTGTTCCTTGGAACAAAGAAAGAGAAATATTCAGACACTATACTGAAAAAGTAGCTGAAACTAAAAAGGTAAACAAACTCAATGAATCCTTACTTTTCTGGGGAATTTAAAAATATCAAGATTTTGTCAGAGTATTCTAAAACAATTTAAAATCATACAGTTAATATATATAAAAATTTAAAATCACTATATTGTCATCACCTTAATTCTACTGTTTTTGTTGTTGTTATGAGCCATCAAATCTCTTTACAACTCATAGCAACCCTATGTACAAGATCCCTAAACCCTGTTCTGTTCTGTGCCAACCTCATTATTTCCAACACATCTACTCCCACTACTCCAATCATTGAATTGATCCATATCATCGAGGGTCTTCATCTTCTGCACTGTCCCTCCACTCTCCCAAACATATGTCCCTCTCCAAGGACTGGTCCCTCCTTGTGACAACATTTGTGATATTCGGTTTCCACGCATAAGTCTTTCTCTCTAATCTCCATCATGTTCTCTTATTTTTAATACATGCATATCTACCATTCTCTCTTATTTTTCAATGCATGAAAAACCAAATTGATTACATTAGTAAATTTCTCTTAAATTATTCAGAATATGTCATTAAAAAGTATTTTTAATTACAATAACTTTTTTAAAGCATAATTTATGTACAAGGAAAAGAATAAATTTTAAACTGAGTTTTGACTGGTAACTAGAACAATATAATCCAACTCTCAATATAGTGTATTTCTATCTTCTCAGTAAGCTCACTTATGATCTCTTCCAGTAAATATTCATCTTCAACATGGTGGAAATAGCTCTTTTTTACTTTTTTCTGTCATAAAATATTTAATAAAATGAGATCACATTAAAGATACACTTCTGTGTAAGAATTCTTTAATTCAGTATAAATATACTTGAGATTTATCCATGTTGTTGAATTCACCTGTCGTTACCTCTTTCTTATTCCGAATAGTATTTTCTTGCATACATAAATCATATGGTTTCTATCAATTTTTCTTTTGACCAAAGATCACATAGATAATTTGTGCCCCATATCCACCTAACTTTGTGGTGGTTGTTGTTATGTACTGTTGAGTGGCTTGCGACTCATAACGACTCTATGTACAACAGCCCTGAAACTTACACTATCTTGTGCCAACTTTGCTGTATTTGGCACACTTACCTTTGTACACCAGTCACTGAATCAATTCATTTCATTGATGATCTCCTTTTATTTCTCTGTCCCTCCAACCTCCCAAGCATGACGTTCCTCCTTGCAACATGTCCAAAGTTGGTCAGATGAAGCTTCAGAATCCTAGCCTCCAAGGATCAGTCTGGTTTCACCCTCTCTAGGATAAGATTGTTCTTCTTATAGTCCATAGTATATTCAAAACTATTCTCCAACACCACTGCTCAAAGGCACCAATTACTTTCTATCATCCCTAGTCATTGTCCAGCTCTCTGAAGCATAGCTAAAAATTGCGAAGACTATGGTCTTGATCAGGTGCGTCTTAGCCTCCAGACTGACATAGATGCTCTTCAATACTCTGGAGGGGTCCTTGACAGCCAACTTTCCCTAATGCAATTTACCTCTTGACTTTCTGCTTGCTGATACCAAGAGTGCTGATTATGGAGCCAAGCAAACTAAGGCTGTTAACAATATCTTTACCATCTGTCATAATGTTATCAAACAGCCAAGTGGTGAGAATCTTGATATTGAGCTTCAGTCTATATTGAAGCCTGCAGTCCTTGATATTCTGCTGCAAGAGCTTCAGGTTCTCCTCAGTATCAGCAAACAATGTTGTGTTGTCTGCCTAATGCAGGTTGTTGATGAATCTTTTCTCCAATTCTTATGCTACTTTCCTTCTAATACAGCACAGCCTCCTGAATATAGATTGAAAAGGTATGGGGACAAAATACATCCCCGGCAGACAGCCTTTTTGATTTTGAACCATGCGGTCTCTTTGCTGTGGTATGATAACTGCCTCCTGGTCCATGTATAGGTTTTTCATAAGCACAATCAAACATTCTGGAATTCCCCTTCTTCTCAGATTCAGCTGCAGTTTATTGTGATCCACAGAGTCTATGCCTTTACATAGTCCATGAAACACGGATAGACATTCCTCTGGTAATCTCTGCTTTCAGCCAAGATCCCTCTAACATTAGCTATGATATCCCTAGTACCACAGCCTCTTGTAAACCCACATCTGGCAGTTGTCTGTTGATGTACTGCTCCAGACATTTCAGGATAATTTTCAGCAGAATCTTGCTTGCATATGATATCAATGTTATAGTTGGATGATAATTTTCACAGTCACCTTTCTTTGGAATGAGAACAAATATAGACCTCTTCCAGTCAGTTGGCCCGATGGTTGTCCTCCAGCTTTCTTGGCACAACTTAGTGAGCACATCCAGGGCAGCATCTGTTTGTTTAAATATGTCAATTGTATGCCGTCAATTCCTGAAGCCTTGTTTTTTGTCAATTCTTTTGGAGCAGCTTGAACTTTCTCCTTCATCACTACTGGTTCTTGCTCATACATACTTTCATGAAAATCTTCTGTGTCACCCAATTCCATTTGGTACAGTGACTGTATACTCCTTCTATCTTCCTCTAATGCTTCTTGGATAATTTAATATTCTGCCCAAAGCATCCTTAAATATCGCAACTCATGGCTTGAATTTGCTTATCAATTTTTCAGCTCAGCCAAAAACCAGAAAACATACCTTAGCAGAATTGAGTCCTTCCACTCATCTCCCCAGAAATAGCCCCAGACTGGTGACTAAATGCCTTTTTAAATATGAAACCAAATTTAATCTGCTCATATCCAGTTTGAAGGACCCAAGTCTCAACCAAAAACCAGAAAGCACACCTTAGCAAAACCCCGAGTGATAGAGGCCAAGGCCTAAACTCTCAATCCAATTCCCCTCAGTTCCCTTTATTTGGCAAGTCTAGAAGTCACATTTTTGTCTTTTGTAGTTTGTAGGACACTAATGGAAAGCATGTGCCCTAGGTGCCCTAGACTTAGTGTATTGTCCTACACTGGCTGTTTTGGCTAGAGCAGGTTATCTAGGCAAGTTGGCTTGTCTTGCAGCTGTGTTAGCATATAATAAAACAAAACAAAATCCATACAAATAAGGTATTTTCAATGAATAAATAATTGAATATACAGAATTCTGTCATCCTGTCTCCTACTTCATTTCTGTCACCAAGTCCATGTTTTCCAACTAGTGATCCTTCTTCCCTCTTTTTAACTTTTGCATTGTAGCCACCCATTACTATTAATGCATCTTGGTTGCAGGCTCTATCAATTTCTGATGGCAAAAGTGTGTAGAAATCTTCTATTTCCTCCTCTTTGACTCTAGTTGTCACTGCAAAGGTAGTGTTATTCATTGGACTTCCTTGTATATGTACAGATATTATTCTGTCACTCACCACATTGTATTTCAAGACCGATCTATAAATTACTTTTTTTAAATATGAAAGCAACCCCATTTTTTCTCATCTTTTCATCTGTAGTATAGTTGATCATATGATAATCTGATTCAAAATGTCCCATAACAAGCCTTCTCACTTTACCAAATTCCCCTATGTCATATTGACATTTCTCAAAGTTCATAGAGTTTCCAGAGCCATGTTGTTTAAGAAGTGGATCCCACTTCTGCTTCCAAAGGCCACAAGAGGCCCCTTTAAATACCCTGTATACATATATCTACTTACTGAAAGTATCCGATATTTTTTTTTGCTAGTCAGTTTATTTAATGAATTATCTACTATCAGGGCAAATATGTATGTACCAAACCATTTGGGATTTCAACAGTAACCACAAATATGATTTAGTAATATTAGTTATGTTCATCATGTGGTTTAACTACAACTGTTCTTTTTTCCCAAATTACACCATTGTCCTTAATATCATCTCAGTGTCTCCAAAGCATTTACTGCTCCATTATCCCTCCCTGTTATCTGCCTCTGGCAACCATCTATAAAGTTTTATCTTTGAATCCTCAACCTGTGACTTGAGTATCCTTCTGAAAATCACAAAGTGTTAAACTCAAAGGGAAACAGGACATTTTATAAAAGTGTAATACTGCCCTTAAAACTGAAGAAACACACAAAGGGATGATAAAGGGGAAGACAAGATATGTGAACAAATCCTCATTCTTATAACTTCATTTTTCTGATGATTGCCTGAAGTTTAGATTCTCTTCCCCAACTTTGTGTGCTACACCTGGAAATTATTCAGGTTTCAAAAAAAGATGTAAATGAGACTGGGTCAATCTTAGGAAAAAGTATAGAAATCTCATCACTTGCCTTCCCCCTCCACCAATCATTCAGGAAAACAAAACAAAGCCTCGAATAAATAAAGCATAGAATTTTGATAAAAACATTAAGGTTGAAGACTGTCAGCTCTCCCATGTGTAATTAAGTTGAATACAATACTAGAATGGATGATGGCACAGGCTATTGAAAGAAAAATTATGATAGGTTTAAAGTCTTTCTTCATAATGATCGTATCAGAGATAAAAACAGACCAACTGGATGAAAGAAAATACTCAGAAAATTATCAAAGACAAGAAATCAGTGCCTTAGATGTCTGAGATTTCAAGATAAGAATACCCTGGAGATATATAAAAGTCATTTGAGAACAAGAGTTTATGAAAAGGGAAACAATCCTAAATATTAATAATACAGTTCCTTTCACTGCAGAGCATTTGGTAAGTGGATATGAAATCTGTTTTGATCATATCATTCTAGAAGCACAGTTAAGAGGATATTTAACCATTTAAAGTGAGGATATATAAGGCATTTAAATACTGAAACAAAAGCTAAAATGATGAATAATTTTTAATAGGCTGAATCACATAACCTAGAAGTATTTACTATCTCTTGAGCTCCTAAAATGTATAATACATTCTATGGGAATATCACTTGTTTCAACATTTACTTGATGGTATGATTTTTGGCAAGGTTTTTTGTATCTTTTTGTCCTCATTGCAAATGAGGCAATACATTTAGAGAAGCATAAAAATGTGAAAAGATACATTACAAATGTAAGTGGTTAATAATTGATTCATGACTGACTTCAACTTTATTTCTCTCTGTGTGTGTGTGTGTGTTTGTGTGTGTGTGTGTGTGTGTATAGATGATGCATATCAAACAAAATAGTTGCTATTGATCCTATTCCAAATCATGATAACTCCATGTATGTCAGAGTAGAGTGATTTTTTTCATGGAACATTTTTTTGTTATTAGACTTTTCTTCTGAGGTGCATTAGGGTGACTTAAGCCTTTTGAATAGAAACCAAATATGTTAAGTGTAAATATCATCAAGGGCTTTTTTATTATATGTTTTGTTTGTTATATGTTCAAAAGTAGACAAAGACTCACAGTGAATCTGAACCTTGCTTTTCCTATGCCTTCCTCACAATCTGCAACATGCTCCAAACTATTGCTACAGTCACTGTATTAATCAATTTTGTTGAAGATCTTTCTTTCTCTTACCCTGTTTTTCCCAGCATGATATCTTTTTCCAAGTTCTGACTCCTCCTAATAATACTCCCAAAGTATATGAGACTAAGTTTCACAGTTCTTGCCTACAAAGAGCACATTGGTGGCACTTTCTCCAACACAGATTTGTTTGTTCTTTTGGAATTCATGAAATATTCTGTATTTTTCACCAATACCACATTTCAATGGTATCAATTATTCAGTCTTCCACATTGTGTCCAGCTTTCAGATGCTTAAGAGGCAATTGTGAATTCTTTGGCTTGAATAGGAAGCATGGCTTGGATCAAGAACTCCTTAGTCTTTAAACTGATATTACTGTTTGTTAGTAGCATATGTTCCAAATACAACATGTCTTTTGATTTCTTGACTGCTGCTACCGTTAGTGTTAATTGTGGATTCTGCTAAAATAAAATCTTTAACAAACTCAATCTTTTCTCTGTCTCTATACCAAAAAAGGGCTTCAATCATTTCACTAAATAGTATATGATTAAGAGTCAATGGTAATAAATGGAAAAAGTCAAGTTACTGAAGGCATTGGCAAAAAAATAAAGCACAAGGAATTGTTGAGGTGTTGAGTAAACAGTTGCAGCATTGAATGTACTCTTTGATTTATGGTAAGAAGTTTGGAGGACAGCTAACCAATCAAAAGACTGGGAAAAATCCATATTTTTGCCCATCAAAAAAAGTCAAGTATGGAAACTATTTAAAAAAATAACTAATATCACCTGCAAGAAAAATCTTACTGAAGATTATTTAAAAATGTCTGGGGCAGAATCATGACAAGGAATTTCCAGAAATTCAACCTGGATTCAGCAGATGCTATGGAAAAAGGAATATTATTTTTGGTGTCAGATGGATCTTGGCTGAAAGCACAGAATATCAGAAAGATGTTTACTTGTGGTTTACTGTGCAAAGAGATGTGACTGTGTGAATCATGACAAATTAAGGAGAACATTGAGAAGAATGAACCAAGAAGCAGTTTTCCTAACAAAACCAGGGAACACTCCATAGTTTATAATCAGAAAAAAAAGTCTGTATCAAGGTTGTATGCTTTCTACATACGTATTCAAAGTATATTCTGAGCAAATCACTTCGGAAACTTGGCTATACGAAGAAGAATGTGACATCAGGACTAGAGGAAGACTCACCAAGAACCTTCACCATGAATTTTATGCAACCTTGTTTGCTGAAATTAAAGAGGACTTGAAGCACTTGTTGCATAAGATCAGGAACTACAGCATTCTATATGGATAACAGATCAAGTTAAGAAAATAAATTCTCAGCATTGGGCTGACAAACAAGATTATGATTGATGGAGCAAAGATCGAGGTTGTCAACTATTTAATTTTTCTAGAATCCACAATCACAACTTATCATAATAGGAGACAAAAAAATGAAATGTTTTGTATTGGGAAAATTGTTGTTATGTACCTCCTCAAAGTGCTTAATACTGTCAGTATAAAAACCAAGGTTCACTTAATCCAAGAAACAACATGTCGCATTGTTTTTTGTGAACCTGAAAATCAGATAATGACTAGGATCACAGCAGAAGAATCAGTGTTTTTGATTAGTAGTGTTAGTTAAAAGTACTGCATATTAGATTGAGAACCTCATAATTTACCTCCTCAAAAATAAGTTTTACCTAAATGAATACCTCCTCACAAGCATTTTTAATATCTCATAAACACTATGGAATCTCTTCCAAATGGCAATGGAAACACAAAATTCTGCATTCATTTAAAAAGATTTCTCAGTTACAGAAAACTTAAAGGAGTATCTTAAAAGAGGTCCTTCAACCTCAGATTAAGAAACCTGGTCTAAAACTGGCTGAAAAATAAATGATACCAAACAATAAAACTTGTTAGATTGATACTGAATATAAAAATCATAGTTTCAATTTCAACAGGAGAAATCTGACCATATTTTCTCATTGAAAGTAGCTTGTTTCTGCATTCAAATACCCATTCATAGAAATCTGACCATTTTTTTCTCATAGAAGGTAGCTGGTGGATTCAAATACCCAATCTTACGCTTAGCAGTCAAACAGTTAACCTACTATGCTACCAAGGTTCTTTAAACTTTTGGTAGGTGACAAGAACATTTAGCCCCTGCAGGAGAGGCATCCACTTCCAAAATGGCTTGCCTCCAGAAACTCTGTGTACGTACAGTTCTCAGGTCTTTCATTCATAGGGTTGCTATGAGTCGTCTATGACTCGACGGCACCTAACAACAATAACAACGATGACATAGAAACAGTTAGGTTGGCCTAGTGGACAGAAAGTTATGCTACCAAGCCAAAGGTGGGTGATTGTAAGCTGTGGGCCTCAGGCTTAGTTCAAATTGTTTTCCTATCAAACATTCTTCTAAGTGGTATAGCACTGGTCTGTGTATTGCTGTACAGACGTAACTTGTGGTTGCTGTGATGCTGAACACTGTGGCACTGATGTGCCAAACATGGTAATGGTTACCCATGGTGGACAGTGTTTGCTGGAGTTTCCCGACTAAAACAAGCCTGGAAGCAGGAGCCTCATCCACTTCCGAAATGGCTTGCCTCCGGAAACTCTTTGTGCCAGACCTTTCGTTCATAGGTTCACTATGAGTCGTCTACAACTCGATGGCGCCTAACAACAAACAAACAACATCAATTATCTATTTTCATCCAACAATTTTATGCACTTCTTTTCTAATTTTAATATGACTTTTGGTATATCTTAGTATTTATTGTATACAAAACCAATCATGTGCACACATGTGTGTTCATATATGTGTGTTCATGTGTGTGTTACTTATTTTGGCCTTCTGCTTGGAGGTAAGGGATTTTATTTATTTTCTTTTCCTGGCATCGTCAATGTCTAGGAAATTATCTGATACATTGAAAACAGTCCATATACATTTGTGGAATAAATGACTTAAAAGTTAATTAACTTCTGTTTTTACAATAATGGTCTTATGCATTATTTGTCCTTATGAGACTGAGTTATTTCACTCAGCGTAATGCTCTCTTTTGAAGCTGGAGTGGCAACCATTTTCTAAACAACATGCCTCTGGGAACTCTATGAACTTTGAGAAATGACGATAGTTATAGAAAGGCTTCAGGTACACAGGCTAAAATTGGTTTAAGCAATGTGAGCACAGGGCACACACTTGTGCACATATACAGTTAAAGCCAAAGCTTATTGTGCTTTCTCCTATCAAGGGAGGTTGAGTTTTAACGATAGATTTTCCCACTGAATTTACTTGTTTAGCAGTGAGCTACAAAATTCACCCAATGGTTTGCATATGCACAATGAAGGTTACTATACACAATTACAAACGGCTGTGAACCAAAAAGAGCTTGTATTGAGTACTTTCGAAATTTATAGTTTGGAAGTTCATGGTCAAAAAGAAAGCTAAACGACAATTAATGATTAACATCTCAGAAATGTCTGATTCAATTAGAAAGAACAAAATGTAATACAAGTAACATAATGTAATTGTAAGAGATTCCTTATTAATTAATTCCTACTGACGACTTGCAGAGACCAGAGTAAGGAGCTCCATAAGGCATCAAAGATAGAACTGTCACAGGCTTTGACAGCATGGATTCAAGTAAATCTATTTATATAAACATACACAATGCACACGCATTTGGAGGATCATTGTATTTCCACTTCATGTTTAAGTTAGCCAAAATGTGATGTTTGTTGTTGTGTAAGTTACTGGAGTAGCCTATTCACTTGCATATTTAGAATTTAATTTTATCTTTTAATATACGGAAGAGCTGTTTCATGCAGAAAGCACAGATAGCAACATAAACCATGTGCTGATGAGGGAACAGTGAGAATAAATCAGCTATTGTTTGAGTGAAGGTAAAAATGTAATGCTGTACATATATGCTAGCTTCTAGAGGGTGATGGTGGTTCAGTGGTAGAATCCTCACTTCCATTAGAGAGTTTATTTCAAGCCAGTGCATTTCAAAATAACTACCAAGTGTCTGTCATTGGTGACTTGTGAATTGCTGTGATCTTGAACACTTAGGCAAACTAGGAAATAGGTGATCTCTTTCTGAAAATTGATCAGTGAAAACCCTGAGGATCGCAGTAGCCTGATCCCTTGTGCAAACCATCACCATGAGTTAGGGGGTGGATGACTGGCAGATAACAACAAGAACAACATCCTGGTTGCTAGGGCAAACAGTAGTGAGCAGCTAGTCTGCAGACTAGAAGAGAGGGCTCTTAGGGATATGTATTTTATGTCAAACATGTGGGCATGGAAGAGGCTCTTATTATGAACATTTATTTATAAGAGTAAAAATGAGATTAAGCTATTAATCCTTCTTATTACCCTTCTTCTTGTCCTTGATCAATACTAATAAATGTTGATCATTATATACTTGTTTTATTCTATCTCAATATATAAGTAAGATCATGTAATATTTTTTTATTTGGCTTATTTCAGTGAGCATGATGTCTTCAAGTTTAAATCATACCACAAAACATACAAAGACATCCTTTTCCCTATTGGCTGGGTGGATATGGTTGTGTGCAGGTAGCATATTTTGTTTACACATTCATCCCTTGAAGAGCATTTAGGTTGTTTTTATACTTTAGCCACCATGAATAGTACTACAGTGAACAGTGATGTACACAACTCTCATTTCAAGTCTCTTGATTTCCTAGGAAAGGAATTGTTGGGTGATATATTAGCCTTATTTTGTGGTTTCTGATGAGCAGTTTTATTCTGAGAAATAACTACACTGCTTTTCATACCATTTTAAATTCTAATTAGCAATGGCTAAGGATTTGATTTTTTTTCTGGTGTTTTTGTTTTATCTTAATCATGATAGGTGAGGTCTAATGATATTTCCCTGTGGTTTAATTTACATTTCTTTGAGGACTACTTGAAATATTTAATGTGTTCCTTGTTGAGTCAGGTCTGTTGCCCATTTGATGATTGGATTATTTGCCTCTTTTTGTTGTTAAGCTGTCAAAGTTTAAAATATTTTAGTTCTTAGATTCTTGAACTGTAATTTCAAAGGCATGTGGTTCGAATCCACCAGTTTCTCTGTGGGAGAAAGACCAACAATCTTCTCCTATGAGATTGAATGTCTCTGAAAACCCACTGGAGGATCAACTATGGGTTGATTCCAACTTGATCGTTAACACCAACAAATAACAGATTCTTGTTAGATATGTGGTTTCAAGTAATATTCTCTTAATAGCTTGCCTTTACATTTTTGTAAAATCTTTTGATGGGGAAAAAAGTTGTTTTCTTTAAAAATCTTAAAAAGTCCAAATTTATTTATTTTTTTCTTTTGCCTTTTGTTTAGATAAGACATTGCTGAAAGCTAGGCCAGACAGCAACATGTCCCTGCTTGTTTTTCTAAGAATTTTATGGTTTGTACAGTGAGGTTCTTAATCTATTTTGAATTTGTTTTTAGCTGGTGTGAAGCATGGCGTCTAACTCACATTTATGCTTGTAGGAATCCAATTTTCCCAAGACCGTTTACTTAAGGGACTCCTCTTTCCCTAACCAAAGGACATGGTATCTTTGTCAATAAATCAATTAATTGACCACAAATTTGTAAGGTTATTTTAGATTTTTAATTCTATACCATTGGTTGTATCTTTTATTATATCAATACCAAACTGGTTTTGTTTTGTTTTATTTTGTTTTTCTGTTTGGTTTTATTTACTGTACTTGCATACCCATTCACTCATTGCCACTTGGTCAATCTCAACTTATAGCTATCCTGTTAGGGTCAGACTGATTGAAGTAAGATGGAAATTAAGAAAAGCTGGGCAGAACGTGGCAGGTCCGTGGGAGAATGAGACAGTGACATCAGCTAACAGAACTAAGCAGGGCCTGCTAGCATACACATCCAGCAAGAATCAAAGGTGTTACATCAGACACACACACACACACACACACACGATAGGCAAACTCCTCCCATAAAATTGTGAGCCTCTGAAAACTTACTGAAGAGTCAATTATGAGTGAGGTCTGACTCCACAGCACATAGCAGTAATAATGATGATTATCAGACTTAAATGAGCCTCAGAATTACTGTGAGCTTGGTAAAACACTAATTGCTGAGCTCATGATTTCTGATCCTGTGTATTTGGGTTGAGATCCACGAGTTTGCATTACTAGCTCAGGAATCACATTTTGAGTATCATTATAATAATATAGAAGAAGCTTTTGAGCAAAGAATAAACTGCATCAGGATGTTGCGTTACACAAAACAATGAGGGGTTTAGTAGATAAATTGGAGCAATAAAGATAATTAATTTAATTTAGCAGGCTATTATAATAGTACATGAAGAAGAGATTAAATATCTTACAATATTAGTCAAAAGAAATAAAATAAAATATTCAGAAGTTTCCATTTTTACCCCCTCTCATCCAGGAAGAGCGCAAACAGTCATTGCAAAGACAGAAGAAGAAGCGAAGACCAAAATGGATGTCAGAAGAGACTATGAAAATTGCACTGGAGCGCAGAGAAGCCAAAGCACAAGGAAGAATTCAAGATACTAAAGAGTTGAATAGAAGATTTCAAAAGGCAGCACGGGATGACAAAGTAAAATATTACAATGAAATGTGTAAGGAGTTAGAGTCAGAAAATCAAAAGGGCCAAATTCACTCAGCATTTCTTAAGCTCAAGGAACAGAAGAACAATTTCAAACCTTGAGTTCCTATAATCAAGGATGCATTAGGCAGAATATTAAATGATCCAGGAAGTATTAAAAAGATGGAAAGAATATACTGAGTCACTGTATCAAAAATTGGCAGACATAGAAGAATTTAATGAAACAACATATGAGCAAGAGCCTATTGTGATGAAGGAAGAAGTTCAAACTGCTTTAAAGGAAATAGCAAAAAATAAGGCCCCAGGAATAGACGGTATACCAATTGACATATTTCAGCTAACAGATGTTGCCCTGGACGTGCTCACCAAGTTGTAGCAAGAAATCTGGAGAACAACCACCTGGACAACTGACTGGAAGAGATCTGCATTTGTTCCCATCCCTAAGAAGGGTGACCCAATAGAGTGTGGACACTATAGAACAATATCATTAATTTCACATACAAGCAAGATTCTACTGAAGATTATCCAAAAACGACTGGAACAACACATCAACAGAGAACTTCCCGTCCAGGCTGGGTTTAGAAGGAGTCATGGTCCTAGGGATATTGTAACTAATGTTAGATGACTCTTAGCTGAGATCAGGGAATACCAGAGGAATGTATATCTGTGTTTCATTGATTACGCAAAGGCATTTGACTGTGTGGATCATAACAAACTGTGGCTGACTCTGAGAAGAATGGGAATCCCAGAACACTTGATTGTCCTAACGAGAAACCTATATTTGGACCAAGAGGCAGTGGTCAGAACAGAGCAAGGAAACACTGCATGGTCGAAAATTGGGAAGGGCATATGCAAGGGCTGTGTCCTGTCTCCATACCTTTTCAACCTATATGCAGAACAGATTATCTGGGAGGCTGGGCTCTATGAGGAGAAATGTGGGGTCAAGATTGGTGGAAGATATATCAACAATCTGCATTATACAGATGACACAACCCTGCTTCCTGAAACTGAGGAGGACCTAAAGCGCTTGCTGGATTGGGTCAAAGACTGCAGCCTCCAATATGGATTGAGGCTCAATGTCAAAAAGACAAAGAATTTCACCACTGGGCCAATTGGCAGCATCAGGATGAATGGCGAAGAGATTGAGATTGTTCACAGCTTCAGTTTGCTTGGCTCCACAGTCAATACTCTTGGCAACAGCAGCCAAGAAGACGTATTGAATCAGAGAGTTGGACAATAACTAAGGAGACTAGAAGGAGAATTGATGCCTTTGAGCTTTGGTGCTAGAGAAGAGTATTGAGGGTATCATGGATTGCTAGGAAAACAAACAGATTCATCCTGGAAAGGGTCAAACTGGGCTGCTCCTTGGAGGCAAGGATTCTAAGGCTCTGTCTAACATACTTTGGATATGTTGCAAGAAGGGACAGGTCCTTGGAAAGGGAAATCATGCCTGGTAGGGTGGAGGGACAGCACAGAAGGCGATGGCCCCCTATGAGGTGGATTGATTCAGTGATTGGGGTAATCGGCATGGGTGTATCAGAGATGGTACGATTGGCCCAGGACAGAGCAGAGTTTATGGCTGTTGTATGTAGGGTCGCTATGAGTCACAAGCAACTCGATGGCACATAACAACTACAACACCAACTCCTCTAACTTGAAATCTCAGCACTCTTCTCTTGCCCCACCAACCCTAAACTTTGTCTCTGAAAAGTGAAAACTAACATAGCTCTAAGAAAGTAAGCAATAAAAGCAAATTATAATTGCAGTCTTCAGCATAGTTTACATTTCAACATCAAGAAAACAAAGAAACCATCAGACCAACTGGCAGCATCATGATTGAGCAGGAAAAGATAGAGATTGTTAACAGTTTCATCTTACTTGGATCCACAAACAACATTCTTAGCACCAGCAGTCAGGAAATCAAAGGGGAATTGCTTTAGGAAGTCATAAATCTCTACAGAGTACTAAAGGCAATAATCACAATCTAGAGACTAAGGTGCACTTAGTCTAGGCCATGGTCTTTTCAATTGCTTCCTATGCATCTAAGAGCTGAACAATGAACAAAGACGACGTAAGAAGGACACATCTTTGAAGTGTGCTGCTGCAGAAAAGTATTGATTGTACCATGGTCTATTAAGAGAACAAATAGATCTGTCTTGGAGAAGGGGAAACCAGGTTACTTCTTGGAGGCAAGGATTTGTTTTTCTTCTTTTAAATGCTAGGTTATTTACAAAATTAAAATACATTGTTTTTCACACTAGATCTTTCCCATTTACTTCACCCCACCACCCATCAATTTGTACAACCCCATGAATAAAATGATATATCTATGAATAAAATTATATATCCCCCCTTTCCACACCTCCTCACCCATCTGCTTCCCTATCTTTCCCCTCCCCCTATTCTCTCTTGGGTGGGTCTTCATACTCATTCTACAATAATGATTTTATACAGTATTTGTCTTTGTGGGACTGAGTTCATTCTCTCAACGTAAAGCAAGGATTTTTAAACAACATATCACATGATTTGGGCACGTTGTCAGGAAGGACTAGTCCCTGGAGAAGGGCACCATGCTTGATGGGTGGAGGAACAGTGCAGGAGAGGAAGACATAGAATGAGATAGATTTCACACAATGATTGTGTCAATGGTGTCAGGTGTGTCAGAGAGGGTGAGGTTGGCTCAGATCTTTTGTTCTTAGGGTCCCTGTGTCTCATAGTTGACTGGATGGCACATAACAGCAGTAACAGTGAATCGATATATGCAAACAATGATATAAAATAAATAGCCCAAAATAATACCTGGCTATAATAAAACTTAAAAAAAAACAAAAGAAGATACATGAGACAAAACACTAGTACAGTTACTGGATCATGAGGTTATAAATTGGCAAGATCTACCAAAAAATTGATTGTTGAAAGGTCCTGTTATCCTAATAGGTATCATTCAATAATGGATACAGATATTCGTGTCTTCTAGGATAACTTTTTTCTATAGTCAGAGAATAAGTTAACATTTATTCTAAGATTTAATCTTTTCAACCAAGACCACCACAGAAAAGACCAGAGGGGGTGGGGGAGACAAAAATAAATCAAAACACACATGCATAAAACACACACACATAAAACCACAAAAATTCTGAGTGACAAAAATCAGAACTGTCTAAGGGAAGTGAGGGATTAACTACATACTGTGAACACATCCTACATGGCCCATTTCAAACAGTCATTACCATTAGGGATTTGAGATCGTAGCTGTAGCTTAAAGTTTATAATAGAAGGACAAAATTTGGATTGAATCACCTAATTTGTATGCACAGGGATATTTCTGATATTCATTGTTAATGATTGAGTTAAAAAATTCAACCCAGGGAAAATGAGTGCTATTAAGTATAAAATCAATGAAAAGAAAGAAATAGGAAAGAAGGCTAGATGGTAAAATTAATGCCAGGAACCTAGCACATTAAATTCACTTCTCATTCACTTGTGGTTTTCAGTGGAAGCAGAGAAGAAGAGACCTTTTCTTTTGTGCAAACTGTTAAAGTCTTGCTATCCTTCTGTATTTGAATTTGTTTCGCATTCCGACTTGTGCAATAAATTTAGCATTTACAGGGAACATGGGTTCCAAGCTGACTGTGCTGTGGTGGGGAGTTATAGTGTAACAAGGACATTCTCTAGAGGATAAAATCAGGGAGTCAAGCAACTCATCCCAAACTGGATTTTGTCAGATCAGAAGAATGAAATGTGTGCTCAGAGGTCAGACACTGTATAAATTCTAGGATTAGGATTTTAAAGTGAACACAGTTCAGCACCCAACTGAGAAAGAAACAGGGGAGTTGGTAGTTATGGTGATACACAGAATCATTTGCCAAAAGGTTGGAAGAAAGTAAAAAAAAAAGGGGGGGGGACAGGGAAATGTAATCCTGTTGTGTCTATACTGAGAGGTTGAGAACATAAATAATTTGAAAGTTATTTTGTGAAATAAAATTTAAAGTCCTAATCATTCTGTCACCAGGTTCAAGGGGAAGCTTAGCTATCAGTTCCTCCAAAGACCTGGTTCTAATTGCAAAGCTGGTTTCTTTTACAATAGCCAAAGTCCCAAGAGAAACATTAAGGAGGATGAAGATCTATATTAGATTTTCTTTTTTAGAGAAGTAGCAGTCATAGGTGACCAAGAAATCTAAGCTACTTCCATAATTTTTTTAAGTAAAATTTTATGCAAGGTATTGGACTAAATATGAGACATACTTTGGTAAATAAAAGTGTCAGGCTGAAAAAAATAATCTAGTGTTGGATATAAGGATGGCTTCAATTTAGATTTTGTCCTTGAGAGATGAATGATGATCAGCTAAGTAAAGGTATGTGAAAAACCATTCTGAGTTACACATCACATATAAAGACCTGAAAGTAGAATACAGGCTAATGTGTTCAAGGGCCGAAAGAAACCTGCTGTAATGGTGAGTGAAGTAATGAAGAGTGAGAAATGTGTAACGCAGAGAATATTGCAAATTATATGGAATTGAAAAACAGGAATTAGTATAAGAAATTACGTGTGTGTGTGTGTGTGTGTGTGTGTGTGTGTGTGCTTGTCTATAAGAAAGAGGAAGAGAGAGATGTAGGGATGGAATAACTGGGAAAAATGAATTTATATATATATGTATATGTATATATGGTGTATATGTGTGTATATATATATATACATATATATATAATCACACTCATATTCTAAGTGTTATATATTATAACTATTATAGAAAAGGTTGTTGTTATCTTATTGGATTTGAATATTGGTCTTTCTGCTATTTAATTTACAACAGAAATTATTTTTAAACAGAGGATGTTTTTGATAATCATTAACAAAGTAAAAAGAATGTGTCACTGTGAGAGCAGTCATGTTTGACGTCCAGTAACTTCACAAGGGGAGCATCAGTAGCATTCACAACACCAAAATGATTCCTATGAGATTCCACATGTCCCAAGCTCCTGCACCTACTTTTACAGTTCTAACACTACCCATCTGTTCCCAGGGCTCTTGCTGTTGCATCTGAGAAAGAAACAACAAAGTAACCACAAAGAGCTCACAGATTATACTCAAAACTCTGCTGATGTAGTCCATAGGATGCTGTGCTGTTAACCCCAAGGTAGTTTACTGGTGGACCAGTGACCCTGAGGGAGATAGATGGACAATCTCTCCTATGTTCTTTTGTTGTTACATTTTTGTTTTGCGTACAATAATTTGTATACATTATGCTTCATTTATTGTACATTGATTTATAATACAATCTGTCATTTACAATGTGCTTCATGTATTAATATACATTGTATTTTTACAATTAATTACTACTTATTTATGACTATTTTACCCCATTTTTTTGAGTCTCCATTGGAATCTTTCCTATTCCTTCACCCACCATCCACCCACTAAACTCTGCCTAGTCATTTCTACTGTACCTCTTTTTCTGCCCCCTTTTCCTTACCCATTCCTGTTTTGGACATTTACATATATCTCACTGAGTTAAACATCTATTTTTACACTAATAATCTTATAGAGTATTTGTTCTTATGAGATTGAATTAGTTCACTTAGCATAACACTCTGGAGATATTTCAGGTATTTTACAAATTAGTTATTCCTCAGTGCTGCACAGTATTCCATTGTGCAAATGTACCATAATTTCTCTATCCATTCATTTGTTGATGGGTATTTGGGTTGCTTCTATTTTCTTGTTATTGTGAATAATGCTGGTATGAACACAGGTGTACTGTATCGGGGTACTATTTTCTTTGGGTATATTCTTAGCAATGGAATAGCTGTGTCATGTAGGATTTCTAAATTCAACTTTTTGAAGAAACATCAAACTGCCTTCCAGAGTGATTGCACCATTTTATAATCCCACCAGGAGTGTATGAGAGTTCTAATCTCTCCACATGCTCTCCCACATTTATTGCTTGCCACCCTGTTAAACCTTACCACTGCTACTGATTGAGATGTGGTTTTGATTCACATCTCTCTTTTTGCCAGTTATCTTAAGCATTTCTTCATATGTCTGCTTGCAATACAAATGTCTTCTTTTCTGATAAGTTTTTCTATGTCTTTTACCCATTTTGTAATTGAGTTATCAGTCTTTTACTTGAGAAGGCCCTGCACTATTCTGTAAACTTGCATTAGGAGATAGATCCTTGTCTGAGATGTCATTGCCAAATGCTTTTTTGCCAGTATGCAGATTCTCTTTTCACCCTCTTGGATATGAGGTACACAGGGACTTAATATTTAGAAGGTCCCATTCAGTGCTGTTATCCTTTCCTTATTGGTAGCATCTAGCTATATTTGTCAGCTTATTTACACCATAGGATAGGGTTTATAAGTTTGGTCTCATATTATCTCTTATGATCTTAATTGTCTCTAATCAGCTTTGAGTTGATTTTTGTGTATGGTATGAAATGTGTATTTTGCTTCTGGTTTCTGCATGTAGATGTTCATTTTTCCCAGAATCATATTGTTGAAAAGATTGCTGTTTTTTTTATTTGATAGGTTTTGTTTTCTTTTCAAATAATAGTTGACCATAGGTGTATAGGTTCATTTATGGGTTCCCGATTCTGTTTCATTCATTGGTCTATATGTCTATATCATAGCAATTGCCATACTGTTTTGGTTTTCATGACTGTGTACAAAGTGTTTTATCAGTGAGTGCTCACCCTGATCTCAAAATCATCATTTCATATTTGCTTGCCTCTAACTATATTTTTGTTTCTCAGTAGTGCTTTTCTTATTTGAGTTCTCTTTCCTTTGCAAATAAACTTGCCAAGTGTTTTTATATCTCTTTTAAAAAGAATTTGGTATTTATAATGAGGGTTATGTTAAATATGTAGGTTGCTTGTTGTTGTTATTATTTGTGCTGTTGAGTTGACTCCAACTCATAGAAACTCTACGTTCAAC
Organism: Elephantulus edwardii; assembly: GCF_000299155.1. NCBI lineage: Eukaryota > Metazoa > Chordata > Mammalia > Macroscelidea > Macroscelididae > Elephantulus > Elephantulus edwardii. The sequence continues at coordinate 4,228,004 of NW_006399953.1, forward strand.
AGCGTCTGAACCATGTTTTATCTGAGCCAATGTTATTATCTCTAACTCACCTACCCCTATTACCCCAGTAACTGAGTCAATCCATCTCTTCCAAGGTCTTACTTTCTCATGCTATCCTCCAATCTTCTAATCATGATGTCTTTTTCCAATGACTGGTCCATACTAAGAAAAATGCCCAAAATATGTCAGATGGAGCTTCAAAAATCATTGCTTCCAAGGAGCATACTAACTTTACACTCTCCAGACTAGACCTGTTTGTTCCTTAGCAGTCCATGGTATATTCAATACTCTTCTCCAGCACCTCTACTGAAAGGCAATGATTATTCTTCTATTATCCCATCATTGTCCAGCTTTCTGATGCATAGTAAGTAATAGCAAACAGTATGACCTGAAACAGGTGCCCCTTAGTCTCTAGACTGAATCATTACTCTTTAGTATTCTGGGGCGATCCCTAACAGCAGACTTTCACAGTGCAATTCACCTTTTTTTTTTTTTTTTTTGCAATTCACCTTTTTATTTCATGGCTCCTGGGTCTAAAAGTGTTAACTGTGGAGACAATCAAGCTGAAGCTGTTAACAATTTCACTCTTTTTTACAATCTATCATGATGCTGCCAATTAGCCCAATGATGAGAATCTTTGTTTTCTTGATGTTGAGCTTCAATACATATTGAAGGCTGAAGTCCTTGACCTTCTGCCCCAAATGCCTCAGGTCCTCCTCAGTTTCAACAAGCAAGATTGTGTTGTCTGCATAACACAAGTTATTGAAGAGTTCCTCCAATTTTGATGCTGCATCCCTTCTCATAGAGCCCAGCCACCTGGATGATGTGTTCCACATATTAATTGAAAAGGTATGGAGATAGGATGCATTCATGGCATATATCTTTCTTTAATTTGCTCTGGTGGCCTGGTGGCAAGAAGCTGTGCTGCAATCCCAAACGCATGTGGTTTGTAACCACCAGCTGCTCCATGGAAGGATGGATAATCTCCTCCCATGCGATTAAGTGCCTCCAAAAACCCACTGGTGAGTCAGTTATGGGTCAGTTCTGATTCTACAGTACATAACAACAATAGTGTCTTCTTGCTTTGCTCTGACGACTGCTTCTTGGTTCAAGTCAAGGATTTGCAGAAGCACAATCACGTGTTTTAGGATTCCCTTTCTTTTCAGAGTTATCCACAATGTGTTGTAATCCACACAGTCAAATGCCTTTGCACAGTCAATGAAACACAGATAGATATTCCTCTGGCACTCCCTGCTTTTAGCTGAGATCCATCTAACATTGCCTATAATATCCCTAGTGCCACAACCTTTTCTAAACACAGCCTGCATATTTGCCAGTTCTGTTGATATGCGGTTCCAATAATTTTTGGATAATTTTGAGAAGAATCTTGGTTGCATGTGATATGAATACTTTTGCTCAGCAATTTCTGCTCAATCAGGTCACTTTTTTTTTTTTTAGAATGGGAATAAATATAGATCCCTTCCAGTCAGTTTGCCAGGTTATTGTCTCTAGATTTCTTGGTACAACCCACTGAGAGCTTCCAGGGAAGTATCTGTTGAACTTTATCAGTTGATATGCTGTCAATTCCTTGGGGCTTGTTTCTTGCCAATTCCTTCAAAGCATTTTGAATTTTCTCCTTTATCACCATAAGCTCTTGATCGTATGTTGTTTCATGAAACTATCCTGTGTCAACCAATTCTTTTTACGATAGTGCCTTTGCACATTACTTCCATCTTCTTTTGATCCTTCCTGGGTCATTCAGCATTCTGCCCACAGCATCCTTAAGTATTGCAAATCAAGGCTTGAATTTGTTCTTCAGTTCCTTCAGCCTAAAAAATATTAGCGAGTTCATCCCTTTTGATTTTTAACTCTAGCTCTTCCCATGATGCCCTTGGAAATCTTGTGTTCAACTCCTTCACATCTTGATTTCTACTCTTTGCTTCCACTTCTTGGTACATTGTTGCAATATTCAGAGTGTCTTTTGACATCCATTTCCATCATTAGTTCTTCCACTTTCTTTGTAATGACTTTTTATGTTCTTTGTGGGAAATATTCTTAATATACTCCCACAGATCCTCTATCTTCATTTATAGTATTTAAAGCCTCAAATTTATTCCTGAGATGGCCTTTAAATTCAGGAAGGGTACTCTTAAATTCAAACTTTGCTTCTTGTGAACTTGATTTGTTTTTCTTTAGCTTCAGTTTTAATTTGCCTACAAGTAGTTGATAATCTGATCCATGATCGGCATCTGGCCTAATTTTCACAATTGATATTGAACTTCTCTGGCACATTTTCCCACATATATAATAAATATGATGCTTATGTAGGCCATCAGATAAGATCCATGTGGACAGTTAGATATTTACAAATATAAATCATTGTGCAGAATACCATTATTCTGTCTCCAGCTTCTTTTCTGTCACCAAATACATGTTTCCCAAGTACTGATCCTTCTTCCTTGTTTCCAACTTTTGCATTCCAGTCACCTATTATAACACATGTATCTTGACTGCATGTTAGATTGCTTTCCAGCAACAACAGTTGGTAGAAGTTATCTATTCCCTCCTTTTTGACTCTGGTTGTTGTTGTTGTTATGTGCCATGGAGTCACCTATGACTCATAGTAACCCTATGCACATTAGTATTGACAGCTACACTGTCTTGTGCCAATCTCATCAGTTCTGGTTGTTGTTGCATAAATTGAAATGATAGTGGTATTAACAGGTCTACCTTGTGTGTGTATGGATGTTACCCTGTCACTCAAAATGTTGTGTTTCAAGATTGATCTAGAAATGGTCTTTTTTAATTAAAAAAAAGTATTCAAAATGTCCTATACCAAACCATTTCATTTTACCTATGTCAATATTTATGCATTCTATTTCTTCCTTAATAATCTCAAATTTTTTCTACATTCATATGTTTCACATTCCATGTTCCGAACATCAGGGTCTGTTTGTAAATCTTCCTCCTCCTTTGTGATTCCCAATGCTAAGGCTCAGCCTCTGGTGCAATATCTGCTAGTTTAAGTGTAATCTGCATCTCCCATGCCCTGCCCCCAACCAACACTGATGGCTCTGGCCTTCCATCCCCTCTGCCCTTCCATTTCCTCTTCGCTCCTCTGGCACAGGGGAGCAAGCTGGTTTCCACAGGGTGTGTGTTGTCTCCATGTGGCAAGTACACTGGGGCCCAGTGGGATCTTCTGTGCACTTTAGTAGGACTGTCCTTTTCACTATGTTAAGACTTTCTATCCATAAACAAGGAACATCTTTCCATTTAGTTAGATCTCTTATTATTTCTCACAGCAATGTTTTGTAATTTTGCTTGTAAACTTATTTTGTGTCTCCAAACAGATTTATTCCCAAGTATCTCAATTTATGGTTGGCTCTTATAAACGGTATCACTTTCTTATTTTCCTTTTTGGTGTTTTCTTTGTTAGTGTAGAGAAATCTCATTGATTTTTGTTTAATGATCTTATATTTTACCTCTCACCTAAATTAATATATTAGGTCTAATAGTTTGGTTTTTGTTTTGTTTGTATATAATATCTTCTGGATATAGCAAAGGTTTCACCTCCTGTTTGCTTATCTGTATCTCTTTCCTATCTTTCTCTTGTCATATTGTCCTTTGCAAGTATTTTCAATAGAATATTGAATAAGAGTAATAATAATGGGCCTTGCTGTCGGAATGACTTTCTTCTTTGAAATGTTGTTGATTTTGCATATATACTATTTATCATGTTGAGGATTCCCATCTTTTCCTATTTTATTAAGCATTTTAATACCCTCCAAGAAAACAAATAGATCTGTCTAAGAAAGGGTAAAACAAAGTTTCTCCTTGAGGCTAAGATTTTTGAAGCTCTGTCTCACATGCTTTGGGCACATGGGCAGAAGAGACCAGTCCTTGGAGAAGGACATCATGTTTGGAAGGGTGGAGTGACAGCATAGGAGAGGAAGACCCTGGGTGTAATGGATTGATACAGTACCTGGGCCAATAGGAGGTAGTTAGTGAGTTGGAATTTGTGAGACTGGTTCAGGAGTGGGCAGTCTTCAGAGTTGCTGCGCATAAGGTTGCTATGCGTCGTATCTGTGGAAAGAATCACTGCAGAAGCTCATTACCAGCTGTGAAAAACAGGCAGGTGCTGACTGTGGGACAGACCACCAACTACTCATATGAAAGTTCAAGCTGAAGTTGAGGAAATTTAAATCAAATCCACAGAAACCAAAAATTGACCTTAAGCCTATCCGACTCAAATTTTAAAACAATCCCAGGACCAGGTTTGAGGTCTTTAGCACTAATAAGCATAGACCAAATTGTGGGAGGATATAAAAAATATCGTCCATGCAGAATGCAAAAGATCAGTACAAAGGCTGAAGAGGAAGAGAAGATCAAGATGGATTTCATCTGAGACTCTGAATATTGCATTAAAATGCCGAGAAGACAAAGTTAAAGGGAGAAATCAAGAAATTAAAGATCTGAACAGAAAATGTCAAAGGGCAGCTTGGGAAGACAAAACAAGATACTGTAATGAAATGTGCAAAGAATTGAAGTCAGAAAATCCAAAAGGCTGAGTCTCTCAGTGTTTCTTAAGATGAAGGAGTTGAAAAACAAATTTAAGCCATGAGTGGTAATACTTAAGGATGCATTGGGTAGAGTGTAAAATGATGCAGGAAACATTAAAAGAAGATGGAAAGAGTACACAGAGACACTGTACCAGAGGGCATTGACTGACACAGAAAAATTTCATGAAATAACGTCTGAGCAAGAGCCTGTGGTGATGAAAGAGGAAGTTCAAGTTGCTCTGAAAGAACTGGGAAAAATAAAAACAAAAAAAAAAGGCTCCAGGAGTTGACGCCATATCAATCGACATATGAGATGTTGCCTTTGATGTGCTCACTAAGTTGTACCAAGAAATCCGGAATACAGTCAGCTGGCTAACTGACTGGAAGAGAACAATATTTATTTTCAGTCCAAAGAAAGGTGACTTGACAGAGTGTGTAATTATCCAACAATATCATTAATATCACATGCAAGCAAGATTCTGCTGAAACTTATCCAATCACAACTGTAGCAACACATCAACAAAGAACTGCCAGATGTGCAGGCTGGATTTAGAAGAGGTTGTGGTGCTAGGGATATTATAGATAATGTTAGATGGATCTTGACAGAGAGTTTAGAGTACCAGAGGAGTGTTTATCTGTGTTTCATTGACTGTGCAAAGTCATTTGATTTTGTGGATCAAAAGCTATGGCTGACTGTGAGAAGAATGGGAATCCCAGAACATTTGATTT
>NW_006399953.1:4234391-4237191 GCF_000299155.1 Elephantulus edwardii
TTCCAAGACTGTGAATCACATAGGAGGAGACTGTCCATTTCCTTCTTTGGAGACACTAGTGAATTCGACTTGTTAGTGAAGCCTAGCCTTTGGTTAGCAATGTAGTTTCCTACAGACAAAGTTCCCTTCACTGTTCACTAGGCTAGTTTTTACATGTATAAGTTGAGTCATGCTGTTGAGTCAACTCATAGCTGACCCTCCAGTGGGTTTTTAGAGGCTTTAAATTTCATAAGAGGAGATTGCTCATCATGTCCCATGGAGCAGTTGGTGAAATTGAGTAGCATGCCTTTAGGTTGGCAGCACAGTTGCACTGAGGAGGAAAGATGGGCAATCTTGGTATGGATCATTTCTAACTCAACAATGGTATGGATCATTTCTAACTCAACAGTGCATAACAAAAACAACAGACCTATTTTAGTAAGTAGTATATGATCAAGAACCAATAGCACTGAAAGAAGTTCAAGACACGCTTAAGTAACTGCCATAAACTAAGTCCCAGGAATTTTTGGAATACTAATTGATATGTTTCAACAAAGAGATGCTTCCCTGAACATAATCAATAGTTTATGCCAATATCTGCCTGGTCAATTGACTGGAAAAGAGACATGTTTGTTCCCATTCAAAACATAAGATGACTCAAAGAAGTGTGAAAAATATTGAACAATATTATTAATATCATATGCAAACAAAGTGTTGCTGAAGATTATAAAAAATACTGTAGCTGTGCCTACACAATGAACTTCTGGAAATTAAATCTTGATTCAGAAGAGGCTATACAAGTGGTTTCAGTGATGTTAGATGGATCTTGACAGAGACAGAGAACACCAGAAAAAAAAAAAGCAACCAAAACCAAAAACAATAAACAAACAAAAAATACCAAAAACCATTTGGTTGTGTTTTACTGCAAAAGCATTTAACTGTGTGAATCACAATAGATTATGGCTAACATTAAGTAAAATGAGAACCTCAAAATATTTAATGTACTGATGTGAAGCCTATATAGACCAATAAGTACTTCTCTGACTAGAAAAATGGAACACCACATAATTCGAAATAAGGAAAAATGTGCTTCAGCATTTGTTTCTTTGTTTGTATCAGCATAAATATTTTCTTTTTAATTTTATTCCGTACTGGTTTACTTACAAAGTTTGTGTGCATTGTCTCTTCACAATTACTTGTTGGACAATGACTAAGGATGACAGAAGAATCAATGGGTATGTTGGAGATGGTGAAGTTAGCTCAGGATAGAATAGGGTTCAGTGCTACCAATCATAGAGTCAATAAAAGTCCCAGGTGACTCAGTGGAACATAACAACAACAACATACCTAGTCAATCTGTATGCTGAGCAAATAAATCAAGTAGCTGGACAATATAAAGAAATATGTGGTGTCAGGACTGGAGGAAGATTAATCAGTAATTTGCATTGTGCAAATAATACAACTTTGCTTGCTAAATAAAAAAACAAAAAACTTGAAGTACTTATTATATAAGATCAAAGACTACAACCTTTAAAACAAATTGCATCATCACATAAGAAAACCAAACCCCTCATCACTGGACCAATACACAACATCTTGATAGGTGAAAAAACTATTGAATTTGTCAATGACTTCATTTTCCTTGGATCTGAGCGCAACAATGATACTTATTAGTTGTTGTTAGACACGATTGAGGAGAGTATGACCATAGTCACCCTAAAAATGACAAATCTGAACCATATACTATCTTGTGCCATCCTGACACTTCCTGACACACTGTACTGCTTTGCAGCAATTGCTGTGTTAATCCACATGGTTGAGAGTCTTCCTCTCTTTTGCCATCCTTCCGTCTTTCCAAGTATGATGTCCCTCAATAACCTTTCCTAACAACATGCTCAAGGTATGTGAGAAGAAGCTTTAACATCTTTTCTTCAAAGGAGGACTCTGGCTGCACTTTCTTTCAGACATATTTTTGGGTAGGTTTTTTGGGGGGCTTTTTGGGTTTTTTTGGCAATTCATGAGATAGTACTCTTCTCTCTAATATCACAACTTAAAGATATCAATTATTCTTCTGTTATGCTTATTCATTGTCCAGCTCTCAGATGCATAGAAAGTGAATTTCAATTCTCAAATTCCTATTCTTCTCAATGTTAGACATGGTGTGTTATTATTCTCACAGTCAAATGCCTTTGTATCTTAAATAAAGCAAAAAATGAGTATTCTTCTTATATTCTTATGAACTGTCAAATGCACAAGCAAATGAGTATAGCTTAGAGCACAATGAGAGTTTTCCTTAGAAGCAAGGATGATGAAACTTAATCTCACATACTTTGAGCATGTTGTCAGTAGGAGCCCCAGGCCTTAGAAAGGCAAAGGATTAGAAAAAAAGAAGGTTCTCAACAAGATGTATTTACACACTGACTGCTATAATCAGATCGAATATTTTGGAGATTCTAAGGATAACATATGATAGGGAAAGGTTCTGATCTGTTTTTCATAGAGTTACTCTGTCATGGTCCATAAACATTTCATAAGTACGAGATGAGACTTAGGAAATTTAAGGTTCAAGATACATCACTTAATAATAATGCAACCAAGGTTCAAATTTACTGCTAATTCAAAAATTCAACTTGCATGATATAATTTTTTGCTGTAGAGTTGATTCTGACTCAGAGTAACCCCACATATGCACAACAGAAACACTGCCTGACCCTGCACCATCCATACAGTCTAAATTATGTTTAAGCTCATTGCTGCAGTCACTTCGTTATCTAATTTCATTGAGGATCTTCTTTGCAGGCCTTCTACTTTCAAATGCATT
>NW_006399953.1:4237997-4239775 GCF_000299155.1 Elephantulus edwardii
GAGTTTATATAGAAGAAAATCAGAAATGGTAATTTAGATGAAATTGTGGGTATCTTTATCTCCTCCCATCTGTAACTGTTGTCAAGAGTAAGAGTGAAGTCCTATTGGTGACACTATTCCCTTCTATAAATCCTCTTAATTACAGAAGAAGAATGAGGCACTCATGAAAGGTTCTAGGTATGGGCCATGCTAGTCTGTAGAACACTTGTGAATAGTTTTAAGATAATTATGACAGGTAAGCTGGCTGGCCACCTTATAGTAACTTAATAATCAGCTGATAAATATAACTTTGATGTTACCTTTGATTTTGAAACAAAAATTCATAAAAGCTTTTGAGCACCTTATGCTAAATTTTGTCAGAGAGAAGAAAAACTGGCAGTCTGTCTGCAATTTCAACTGTCACACAGTAGGCAATAAAATGGAATATGCACCACTTGGAATTTAACTTTAGTGGACATTCCTCTAATTTTAAATGGCAAATGAATACAAATGGCAGTAATGACATGGCCATTAATGCTGATCTACAGATTAACAAATCCATTTCACATCTGTTAGAATTTTTGAAGAGTCAACTTGAATTTTTCTAATGGTTACTTAATTAAAGGAAATTAGAATTTTAGCAATATTGCAATTTAATTTAAATAAAATGGAAGAGAAGTATCACAGTTACATCCTTCATTCATTTTAATTTGAAAAAATATATTATATTCTCAGAGAATATAAAAGAAGAGCTGAAATGCATTTTTCCCCTGAAAGAAAAGTGAGTTATTTAATAATATGAATCACAAAGTTGCCTCATATTCAGTTGTCATTTAGTCAATGTTATTAACTTGGTTTTATAATAGCTTAAGGCAGTAGATTCTCATAGAGTAATTCAATAAGTTAGAGCAAGCTCCTTGACCCCTGTTACAGCAAATTTCTTCTATTGATTTATAGGGAGTATAGCAAATGATGAGAAATGCAAAGCAATCATAATGCCACATGGAATAGCAGATCTTACAAGCAGCAGGAGATGGAAACTTATATATTTATGGATACATTGCTACATGAGTTTTCTGGTCTATTCATTTCAAAAGTTAGTAGGCTACTTAAGATACAAATTGTAAATGCCACAATATTAATCTCAGTGTCATTTCATTTTGTACATTAAGTATCTAGAATACAAAGTGGGAGACAAATGTATCCATGAAATTGGATTTATTTGATGCATATATTGAGTCAAGTAGGCATTCTGGTGGTGACTTCAGATAATTACACTGTTAATCTAAATGCCACCCTTCTCTGGAGGTTCAAATCAACCAACTACTATTCAAAACAAAGATGAAGAATGTCCTCCTTTGCCACTGAAAATGCAATAGGGGGTCAGTGATGAGTTGGAATCAGATTAAAGGTAATGAGAGAGACTGAGTAAAGGATTTTAAAAGTGCATGTTTTAAAGTACACTAAAATTTATACCATTGTTATTAGTTTTCACCCAGTGAATTCTGAATTGTAACATCTCCAGGCCGCAAGTGTAATAGAGTAGAACTCCTCTATGCACCTTCCTGGGTTGTAACATTATTGGATGACAATTACCAGACTTTTTCTTCTGAGTCATCACTGAGTAGATTTGAAATAACTGCCTTTGTGGTTAGTAGCTGAACATTTTATTATTGTGCCATGAGTGATTCATATAATTGGAAAGTAGGCAATAACCATTTTTAGAAAGTCAATTTGGTTTCTTAGATGAAATTTATCTTTATTTCATGTTGTTGTTATGTGTTGTAGAATCACCTGCG
>NW_006399953.1:4240519-4242183 GCF_000299155.1 Elephantulus edwardii
CCTGATCAAGGCCATAGTCTTCTCAATTACTTGCTGTGCTTCTGAGAGCTGGACAATGACTACAGATGACAGAAGAATTGGTTCTTTTGAGTTGTGGTGTTGGATACGAGTACTGAACATGGCAGCAACTGCCAAGCGAACAGACAGATTTGACCTGGTGAAACCAGATTGCTCTTTGGAGGTATGGGGTAGAAATTACATCTAATATGATGTGGGCATTTTGCCAGGGGGGGGCCAGCCCTTGGAAAGGAATATCATGGTTTGAATGGTAGAGAGTCAGTGCAGGGGAGGAAGATTATAGATGAGATGGATTGTGAGAGTAATTGTGAGTTGTGACAATGAGCTCAGCTATGTTAGAGATGTGAGGTGGCTCAGGTTGAGGCAAAGTCAGAGCCATTGTTCACAAAGTTATAAATTGTAGTTGACTTGACAACACATACTTTGGTTTAAACTCAAAGTGACTAAAAGAGGAGAATAGGGATATCAAAGGTTAATCTAGACCTTAATATTTATAGAGAAATACAATAGTAGCACAGTGGGTAAAATAATTTTTTGCTAACCACATGTTTGACAGTAGAATCCACTAGCTGATCTGTGGGAGGATGATGTGGCAGTCCACTTAAATAGAGATTACACCCTTGGAAAGTTTGACCATTCCAATCTACCAGTGAGGGATCCCAGTCTCGGTGGGAAAATTATGTAGCAATATTGAAAACTCTCTGAAACAATTCTACCGGATATTATAGAATTTTTAGAGTGGAACACGCTTAGAATGCAATGGCTGTAATTTTGACGCATATTTGATTAGGAGTTCTAATAGAGCAGTAGTAAAAGTTCTTGGTTACTTCTTGAAAGTTTATCAGTCCAAACTTTCCAGACACTTCAAAATCATCATAGAGTTAATTCCAAATCAATTTGGACAGAGTAGAAGCACTCCATAAGGCCATAGAGCTTTCAAGGGTGAACACAGAGAATACCAGAAGAATGTATATTTGTGCTTTATTCCCTGTGTAGAGGCATTTGACTGTGTAGATCATAACAAATTATAGCTAACATTGAGAAGAATGGGAATCCCAGAACACTTCATTGTGCTCATGCAAAACCTGTACCTTCACCAAGAGGCTTCTGTGCAAACAGATAAAGGGAAAATGGCATTGTTTAAAATTAGGAAAAATGTGCATAAGGGTTGCATCATTTCTCCATGCCTATTCAATGTGTATGTTGAGAAATTACTTGAAAAACTAGACTTTGTGATACAGAAAGAAGAGTAATCTCCTCCCATGAATTAACTGTCTCTGAAAATTCACTGGAGGGTCAACTATGGGTTGGTTCTGACTCGATGGTACATTGAACATACAATATACGACTCTGTGAAGAAGAATGTGGCATCAAGATTTGAGGAACATTTATGAATAACTTGTTATTCAGATGACATAACCTTGCTTAGTGTAAGTTACTAGTAGCCCATGGAATATTCAATACTCTTCTCAAGCACCACAGCTCAAAGTCATCAATTCTCCTTCTATCATCTCTAGTTAATTGTCCAGTTTTCTGATACATAGGAAGTTATTGCAAAGAGTATGGTCTGAATCAGATGAGTCTTAGTCTCCAGACTGACATCATTGCTCTTTAGTAATTCAGAAAGGTCGCTGACAGCAGATTTT
>NW_006399953.1:4242283-4243845 GCF_000299155.1 Elephantulus edwardii
TATGTCTTTTTTTATGAAAAAATTTGTTTAGTAACTATATACTTTAAAGAAAAAAAGGAAATGTTCCTCCTTTGGGTGAGAAACAAGCAATAATAGAGGTAAGTAAATAAGAAGTAAAATGAATATAAAAATTGTGGAAATATCCTTTCCAATCCTGTTCATCTTGCTGAACAAAAGGAAACCCTGTTACTATTTTAAGTTGCCCATTTATTTGTCATTCTCCTAGTTGCATTATGAAAATAAGGAAAATGTGATTATTAGTGGGAACCAACATATTCTGATGTATCTAGGGATGAATGAACAAATAATTGCATTTCTAGATCACACTGGAAAATTGATTCTGATTGTTAAATCCTAGGTGAAATAAAACCTGATTTAAAGTATTTAAAGGTTAATTCTTAGTCCTAGAGGACCAGGACAATTGAAAGGAGGTAAATGAAAATCAGGAAAATTCTCAAAGAGATAAATTGATTCGGGATCCACAAAAACAGGGCAACCATATCAGCAATCATGACAATGGAAACAGACTATTCAATATTTAATTTTGTTATACCTAAGTCTCCATGAGTGGAGACAATTCAAGAACAACTAACAGCAAAAACTTGGTACTAGCCGGAGACACTTTCATTGGAGGAACTGGATTCTGAAAAATAATATGGCATCAGGATTGGAGGAAGACACATCAATTACCTGTTACACTGATCATACAGCTTTGTTTGCTGAAAGTGAGGAAGACTTGAAGTATTTGCTGTACTAAATCAATCACTGCAGTCTTCAATAAGGATTGCATCTCAATGTCAAGAAACCAAAATTCCCAACATTGGACTGATACACAAAAATCATGATAGATGGAGAAAAGATTGAAAATATCAACAACTTCATCCTACTTGGATTTCCTATCCATACACTTGGTACCAGCAGTAAAGAGATCAGGAGACACATTGCCCTGTGAAAGTTTGTAATCAGAGAACTCCCCAAATAATTGAGGAGCAATAATATCAGTTTGAGGATTAAAATGTGTCTTATTCAGGCAATGGACTTTTAGATAACTTAATATGCTTCTGAGATCTGGAGTATGAATAAGGATGACAGAAGAAGAACTAATGGCTCTGAGCTGTGATATTGTAGTCGAGTACTGAATATACAGGTTTTGCCAAAAGAACAAATGTCTATGTCTTGGAAACGATGCAGCCTTTCTTTACTCCTTGAAAGTGAAAATTATAAATATTAAAAGGCTTTGTCCCACAAACTCTGAGCATATTACATTCTTTGGAGAGGGACATCATACTTGAAAAGATTGAGGGATGACGAAAGAAAGAAAGACTGTCAACTGCACAGTGACTGCATCAATGGGCTCAAATGTGTCAGAAATTGTGAGGATGGCATAATATAGGACAGAGTTCAGATCTGCTGTTCATAGGGTCACATATTCAACTCAATGACAATAACAAAAAGCACAATATAAAGGAAAATAAATTATTGTTAAGAAAACACAATTACTTGATGGTAAAATAGTACTAGGTCTCATTAGTGTTGAAATCTATTTATTTACTTACGTGATA
>NW_006399953.1:4250625-4252494 GCF_000299155.1 Elephantulus edwardii
TTTTCTTCAGCTTCAATTTGAACTTGTACAGAAGATCTGCCAGAAGATCCTGCACAGACTGGGAGAAAAATGCAAAACAAGACTAATAACCATAGAACAGACCAGGTTAACTGGTCTAATATAGTGTGAAACGCTCAAGGCGATGACCTTGAATACCCGTTAGGCCTGGAACTGACTTACCCCTGTGACTCAACTCTCATATACCTACCAAAATTATACATTCATTTCTATGTTACTGTTCTTGTTAGGTGCCGTTGAGTCGAATACAATACATAGTGATACTATGAACAAAAGATCTGAACCCTGGGTGTAATATGTATTTTAGCACCTAAATTTAGCTATGTAACAGGTCACTAAAACCCTTTATATAAAAAAAAAGTTGTCCAGTGCCATGGTATTTGTATGCTTGGTTTGCTGTTAGAGATAGAACACCTATCTGTCAGTTCATTGTTGGGGAATGATTTGAATGTTGTAGATTAATTTATGCATTTGATGTGTATAGGCTTCTTGTAACGTGCCATCTAGTCACTTGTGAATCATAGCGACCATACTTACAACAGTTTTGAACTCTATTCTATCTTAAGCTACCTTCACTGTCTCTGATACACGTACCCCCATTATTCCAGTCACTGAGTCAATCCATCTCAACCAGGGTTTTGCTTTCTTGTACTATCCCTTGATCCTTCCAAGTATCATGTCCCTCTCCAAGGACAGGGCAAACCTTGAAAGGTGGCCAAAATATGTCAGCGGATACTTCAGAATCTTTGACTCAAAAGAGCATCCTAGTTTGTTCCTCTACATCACAAACTTGTTTGCAAGCATTTGTACCATAGCAGTCCATGGTATATTGAATACTCTCATTCAGCACCACAACTCAAAGTCATTGATTATTCTATCATCAGAACTAACCCATAGCTGATTCTCCAGTGGGTTTTCAGAGGCAATTAATCACACAGGAGGAGACTGTCTGTCTTTCTCCAGAAGAGCATCTGGTGGTTTTGAAATGATTGCTTATGCAAAGTACAGCTTCTCGGCATTAGGCCACCTAGTACATTTATTTGCTATGAACTTTCAAAAATGTCAGTAGTTACAAAAATAATTTTTATTCATAGGGTCACGATGAGTCATTCTCTACTTGAAGGTAATCTACAAAAACAATATTAGTAGAGCAATTGTCTGTCCATCTGTTGTACTAGTGTAACTTGTGGAATGCTGAAACACTGGAAACTTTTTCACTGGTGAAGTACCAGAATGGTCATCCATATGGGCATCCTGCAAAAGAATGCCTAGATTAAAGTAGACTAAGAAGAAAGATTGTTCATCCACTTCTGAATCAATAAGCCTTCAAAAATTCTATAATAAAGAGAGGAACACGAATAATTACAGTATGCCAAGTAGATCTCAAAGGGGAAGTTATTAAAAAATGAGCCACAGGTAGCAAACTACTATTAAAAATTGGAATTCAGAATGTACAAAGTATGAATGTAGGGAAAATGGAAATTATAAAAAAATAAAATGAAATGCATGAAGATTTGCATTCTAGGCACCAGAGAGCTGAGATAGACTAATACGGGCCACTTTGAATCAGGCAATGAAATGACCTACCATGCTACGGATGAAAAGTTTAAAAATTGCGGAACTTTCATAGTTAGAAAGACAATTTCAAGATCTATCCTGAAACACAATGTTGTGAAAGATGTTGTTGTTGTTGTTATGTACTGTCGAGTTGCTTGCGACTCACAGCAACCCTATGTACAACAGCCCTAAACACTGCTATATTCTGTGTCAATCGTACTACTTCAGACACACTCATCCTGATCACCTCAGTCACTGAATCAATCTACCTCAGAGAGGGTCTTCCCCTCTTGT
>NW_006399953.1:4254416-4255938 GCF_000299155.1 Elephantulus edwardii
ATCTGTTTCACAATCAGCTCCTGGCCTAGTTTTCACAGCTGATATTGAGCTTATGAATGATTGGATACTATCTATACACATACAAAGGAGTCCTTTTAATATGACTATAAGTCAAATATATGCCCCCAACAACTAAAATCAAAGAGGAAGAGATTGATGATTTCTACCAACTTTTGCTGTCTGACATTGACAAAACATGCAATTAAAATGCATTTATAATTATTGGTGGATGTAACACAAAAGTTAGAAACAATGAAGGAAAAAGAAGAAGAAGTAGTTGAAAAGTATGGACTTAGGTGTCAGAAATGAGACTGTAAAGAAGATTATTTTTATGTATTCACTAACTAATAAGTAGAAAATATTTTTCTTAAAAAAGAAATTTAAACAAAACCTGAATACGTAAATTGAAACAAAACCAAAAGGTAACTTTGCACATGAATTTAAAATAATAGACTCTCGAGATCAGATTGACTATGTCTTCAGAGGGAATCATTGGACTCTGGGAATCAGTTTGGTGCTTCTTCATAAAGTTGAACATAGAAATTTCATATTGTTCAGCTATTTTACTGCATTGAATATCCCTGATAAATTGGAACTGAGGTATAAACAGAGATTTATACACCAATATTCATAGCAGCATTATTAACCATTACAAGAACAAAGAAACACAACAAGTGTCTAACCACATTTGAATGGACGGAGAAATTATGGTACATTCACATGATGACATACTATGCTGCATATAGGAGTAATGATTTTGAAAATTATTACCAGCTCAGCAGTCAGCAGTCACTATGAGTCATCAGTAGCCGTGGAAATGTCTCAGTCTATTAACTAGATACCTGTTTTTAAAAGTTTTTAATGAAGCTTGGACGGCTCTCCTGCCTGGGGCACTAGACTGAAGCCCTGCTTTCTAGAAGCCCCAGCCTCTTTATAATGAGTTTTTGCATTCTTCATGGACAATATTCTTAATATCTCCCCACTACTCATCTGACCTTCGTTCATTTACAATGCCTTAATCCTGTTCCTGAGTCGGTTTTTAAATTCAGGGGAATAAACTCAATATCAAAATTTTATTCCTGTGGCTATGATTTGACCTTCTTTAGCTTTAGTTTGAACTTGAATATGAGTTGTTGATGTCTGTTCCACAATCAGCACCTGGCGTAGTTTTCATTGCTGATATTGAACTTCTCCAGTAATTCCTTCCACAGATGTAATCGATCTGATTCCTAAGCATACCATCAGGTGAAATCCAGGCAGATGTCACAACCTTGCTTGCTGACGCTGAAGAAGACCAGAAATCAAAAGACGAATTGCATTAGGAAAATCTGCTGTCATGGACCTCTCCAGAGTGTTGAAAAACAACAATGCCAGTCCAGAGACAAAGGTGCGCTTAATCCAGGCAATGGTTTTCTCAATTACTGGTTGTGCATCAGAGAGCTGGACAATGACTAAGGATGACAGAAGAAGAATTGATGCCTTTGAGTTGTGATGATGGAGAATAGTCCTGAACATACCATGG
>NW_006399953.1:4256253-4262032 GCF_000299155.1 Elephantulus edwardii
TATATTTTATTTAACTTTCATGTTTAGAGGCAACAAGACATCCAGGAAGGTCTTTGTAGTTAAAAGTCTGTTGTTATTATATTTTTTGAGAAATATTCTTCTAAGTGGCACTGTTCTCTTCTGTCCATATGCTGTATTGAGGTAATCTGGGGTTGCTGACATGCTGAAACTTGTGCCATTGGGGTGTCAAATGCAATAATGGTTACCCTTGGTCGATAATATTTGATGGAGCTCCAAGTTTAAGACAGGTTTGTATAATATTTCATTAGTTCCCTGCTTTTCAATGTAGCATAGTATTCCATTGTGTGAATATATCAGAGTTTCTCTATCTATTCATTTGTTGATTGACACTTGGATTGTTTCCAGCTTTTTGCTATCTTGAACAAAGTTTCAAAATTGGGAAGGGTATATTCCAGGGATGTGTCCTATCTCCACACCTTTTCAACGTATATGCAGAACAGATTATCTGGGATGCTGGGCTGTATGAGAAGTGTGGCATCAGGATTGGAGGAAGATTCATCAACAATCTGCATTATATAAGCACATGGCACAACTCTGCTTGCTTAAATTGAGAAGGATCTGAAGCCCTTATTGCAGAAGGTCAAGGAATACAACCTTATATGAATTGAGGCTCAATATCAAGAAAACAAAGATTCTTACCCCTGGACCAATTAATTGGCAGCATCCGGATGGATTGTGAAGAGATTGAGATTGTTAACAGTTTAGTTTGCTTAGCTCCACAATCAACACTCTGAGCACCAGCAGCCAGGAAATTAAAAGACATGTTGCGATGGGGAAGTCTGCCGTTAGAGACCTTTCCAAAGTACTGAAGAGCAATGACGTCACTCTGGTGACTAAGGTGTACTTGATAGAGGTCATGGTCTTTGCTATCACTTGCTATGCATCAGAGAGATGGACAATGACTGAGGATGATAGAAGGAGAATTGATGCCTTTGAGCTGTGGTGTTGGAGAAGAGTGTTGAATATGTTATGATCTGCTAAGAAAATGAATAGGTTAATCCTATAGAGGGTTAAGCCAGGCTGCTCCTTGGAGGCAAGGATTCTGAAGCTTTGTCTGACATACTTTGGACATATTGCAAGGAGGGACCAGTCCTTGGAGAAGGATGTCATGCTTGGGAGGGTGGAGGGACAGTGCAGGAGAGAATGACCCTCTGGATTGATTTCGTGACTGGGGTAATGGAGATAGGTGTGTCAGAGACAGTGAGAGAGCAGGGTTTAGGGCTGTTGTGCATAGGGTCACTATGAGTCGTAGACAACTCAATGGCACATAACAACAACAACAACAGAAGTAGAGTGGGAAGTTGTAATCCTAAAACCAAAATAGTATCAGGAAATACCCCTTCTCTGTACATTATTTCCTTTTCTTGTTTCTATAAAGGAAGAATGACACTTCAAAGTAATGAAATTAGAGAAATAATAAAGTGTTTCCTGATCTTTCAGTTTCTTTTTGTTTTACTCATTGAAATGGAGTAAGTTCGTTTCTTTTCTCTCTTTATTAACAACCTTTCAACCCCACCTGGGTTTTACCACAGCCATACAACTGTGAAGAACCTGCATTTCCACAATTGCATTGTCTTTGATTAGATGAATGAATCATTCCATTTAATAAGAAAATAATTTTAGATTTTTTTCAGCACTACTTTATTAGAAAACCTGATTATCTGTTAAAAAGCTCATAAGAATGTCTATTTGGTGTTGTTTTCTATTTATCAAAGTTCCCAGTCCTGTGGAACACTGTGTTGAATCTTCGAGTGTTAATTAATCAAACTGCACCACCACTACCACCACCTACTGATCTAATCAGCTGAAGTGAGACAGAAATTGGGATGGAAAATGGGTCTAGATGTTGTCCTAAGGCTTTTCCTTCCTAGGCATGAAGGCATTCTTTCCCTTTAAGAAAAAAAAAAAAGAAAAGAAAATGGATTGAGTGATTAATAAATATCTTTTCCCAAAACCAATGTGACACATACATACATAAGCTTAAATTTATAAAATATTCCTCTTAAAATACAAGTTATCTATTAGCTATGATAAAATCATTAGTAGAAAAGATTAGAAACAGTTTAGGAATTATTTTAAAAATTTTCAGAGATACTGACGATCTATCTTTTTCTGCAGTAATCAATAGAGACATTTGATATGCTCCTGGTTTCTAAAAATAAATTCATCTTCATAGAGACATGTAAGAGAGCAATTTGATCAAAGTGTAACAACAAAAAGAATTGATAAATATAAATTTACCTTGCTAGGGTGTCTGTGGGAGTGTCATTAGATTTGTATGAGGTCCAATTTAATTAGCAACTTGACTCTCTCTCAGGATGGTGTAAATAGCATGGAAAGTTTGCAAATGAGACCAATTTGAAAGACATAGCACACATCAAGAAAAATAGATAAAATGACCGGGAAGAAGTAGAAAAAAAGACCAAAGAATAAAGTAATTAAATGGGAATATTCAACAGGCAACATACAGTATAAAATTTGTAATTTTAATAAATTGGAGCGATAAAGAAAAGAGAATAATGAAAAGTGTTTCTTATAATGTAAAAGTGGCATTTGATTGACCTTTATACACAATTATACAAATAAAATTGTATTATGTTAATATATAAAATAACTGAATTATAATTCACAATCTATAAAATGAATCTAATTTTTCTGCTTTTTCATCATTCTAAGAGGAACTTTTCACCCATCCGTGAAAATTACTGACCTACTTTCTGTTTTTAGGATGTTGTAAGGAGAGACAGGTCCTTGGCGAGGGACATCATGCTTGGGAGGGTGGAGGGACAGCGCAGGAGGGGAAGACCCTCTATGAGATGGATTGATTCGGTGACTGGGGTAATTGGGATGGGTGTGTCAGAGGCAATGCGATTAGCACAGGATAGAGCAGGGTTTAGGGCTGTTGTACAGAGGGTCTCTATGAGTCGCAAATGACTTCACGGTACATAACAGCAACAACTTTCTGTTTCTAGGAATTCTATTGTGAATATTTAATATAAATAAAATTATGTCTTTTTACGTCTAGTTTCTTTAGCATTATGTTTTTTGTGGTTCTTCCTAATTATCATCAGTACTTTATTTCTTTATATTGTTGAATACTTCTATTGCATATACTTTTTCATTCCTTTAGTTATCCATTTATTATCAGTTAAAGGACAGCTGGGACTTTGCAGGTTTTTGCTATTTAATAAATATGCTGAGGTAAACATTTAAGTACAAGTTTCAGTGTTAATATAGTTTCTAATGTTAGACTGTATACCTAGAGGGATAATTTCTTGGTCACATGGTAACATTAACATTTAGAAAAACAGCTCAATTCTTCCAAAACACACACTTTTAAACCTCCAATAGCAATTGATTGAATGGTTCCAATTCTCCATGCATTCACCCAATTTTGTTATTGTCTATAATTTTTGGTTTTTAATTGTGAACATCCTATTAGGTGTGAAATGAACTTCATAAGGAATTGTACAGCTAACCCAAAGGTCAAACCTATCTAGAGGTTTGAATTTACCAGCAGCACTGTGGGAGAAATAAGAACCATCTCTTCTCATGTGATATCAAACTCAGAAGACAGTTAGCTGAGTCAGTTCTAATATGAAGGCTAAAGAGGCATTTCATTTTATATTGGATGTTCATTTTCCTTGTGACCTATGAGGGATTTCAGGTGGTTTAATGGTAAGACGTTGCAATGTCAACCCAAAAGCATTCATTCACTCTGAACCCACTAACTGCTCCACAGGATAAAGATGGGGAATCTCTTGGCTTGTGATTTATTGCTTCTGAAAACCTGATGGAGGGCCTGCTATGAGACTGTTACTGTTCTATGTTGCACAATACCATGACTTAAGGAGGTGATTTTTTTTTACACACCATTTAAATATACTTTGAAGAAATGATTACTTATTGTCCTATTTTTACAAAGATGTTCTGGTAGCATGAGTGGCTCCATGGGAGAAAGTGAAGAAGTCTCTTCAACAACTATATATAGCCTTAGAAACTTGATGGAGGGTTCCTTTCTGTTAGAATCAAATAGATGGTGGTAACATTGTTGCTGTTGTCAGGTGCCATAGAGTCAAGTATAAACCATAGTGACCCCATGAACAACAGCTCTGAACCCTATTCTGTACTGTGCCATCCTCAAATTTCTGTCACACTGATCTCTGCAATCACTTGCTATGGAATCAAAGGGCTGTACAATGACTAATGATGACAGAAGAAGAATCGATGCCTTTGAGTTGTGGTGCTGGAGAAGAGTTTTGAACATACAATGAACCACCAAGAAGAAGAAAAAATATGTCCATCTTGGAGGGGATGAAATCATGTTTCTCCTTGGAGGCTAGGACTTTGAGGCTATGCCTCACATACTGTGGCCATGTGGCCAGGAGAGACCCTTCCCTGGAGAAGGACATCGTGCTCAGAGTGGTAGAGGGACAGTGCAGGAGATAAAGACAGGACCTGAGATAAATTGATACAGTAACTTGGTCAATGGGTTGTGGTGTGTCAGAATCAGTGAGAGTGAGCCTGGTTTAGGACAGGGAAGGCTTCAGAGTTTCTGTATATTGGATTGCTGTGGATCACAGTGACTCAGCACATACAAACAACAACAGAGCTCATTGAGTAGTCACTGTGTCAATTTATCTGGTTGGAGGTCTTTCTCTCTTTTACCAACCCCCCACTTTTCAAGCACAGTGTCTCTCTCCAAGAAATAATCTCTCCTAGCAACCTGTCCAAAATACCTAAAAAGAAATTATTATCTTTGCCTCCAAGGAGCACTCTGGTTCCACTTTCTCTAAGGCATATCTTTTATTCAAGCAGTCCATAGACTATTCATCACTCTTTTTCTACATATCAGTTCAAAAGTATCATTTTCTTCCTCCATCCTTCTTCATTGTCCAGCTCTCAGAGGCATAACAAGTGATGGAAAAGACCATGGCCTGAATTAAGTGCACCTTCATCCTCGAACTGACATCCTTTGCTACTCAATAATTTGAAAAGGTCCTCAAATGCAGATTTTCTCAGTAGAATGCATCTTCTAATCAATCTCCCGACTGCTGGTACAAAAGGTGTTGATTGTGGACCCAAGTAAGGATAAATCATTGATAATTCCAGTCTTTTCTCTATCTATCATAATGTTTCCTATAGGCATAGTCATAAGAATTTTTGTTTTCTTTATGTTGATCCATATTCAAGGTTGTATTCCTTGATCTTATGCAGCAAGTACCACAAGTCCTCCTCACTTTAAGCAAGCAAAGTTGTGTCATTCACATAATACAGGTTATTGATGAGTATCTGTCCAATCTGATGCTACATTACTCTTCAAGACTCCTGATTCTAGGATAATTTGCTCAACATACAGATTGAATAGGTATGGAGAGAAGATACAGCCTTGGCACACTTAACGTAAACCTTGTAGTCTTCCCTTGTTCTGTTCATATACAGCCTTTTGAACTAAGCACAGGTTTTGTATGAACAATGAGTGGTAAATTAGAGATCTTTTAAAAAGTAGTGAATTTATATGCTTTTTTATATATTTTTGGCACAAAGTCATTAATAAGTATATGAGTTATAATATTTTCACCTATAGAACTGTAATTATCATCAATGTCAAGAATTTGTAGCCCTAAAATTTTTTGTTGTTTTATTTTTGTTTTTATTTTTATTTTTATGAATCATGGGTTATTTTTATTATATTATTTCTTTCATGTCTAAACACCTGATTGTGCTTATGTGAAACCTATACTTGGACCAGGAAGCA
>NW_006399953.1:4262267-4263938 GCF_000299155.1 Elephantulus edwardii
AGATGAGACTGGTTTCACTGGAAACATAGGAAAATCAGAGTTGTGATATAAAGAAAATGGAGAAAAAGTAAGAATCACCTGGGATGTCATAAAAAGGAACAACATACATATGATTGGAATACCACAACATGAGAGTAAAAGGGAAATCACTGAGAAAATTGTAGAAGTACTAGAAGAATATTTTCCAGGTATTCTTGAAGATTGGAAAATCCACATTCAAGAAGCACAGCAAACAGCAAATAGACTAGATTAAAAAAGAAAAACATGAATATATATCATAGCCAAATTCTCAAATCAAAAGATACGGAGGTAATTCTAAAAGCAGCATGAGAAAAACAGTCACCTACAAAGGTGATTTTTCAGCAGAAGCCATGTGAGCTAGAATACAATTGAATGGCACATACAGAAAGTTGAAAGAAAACAATTGCTAGCCAAAGATCCTATAACCAGCCAAGCTCTCCATCAAGTATGAAGGAGAAAGTAGATTTCCCATAAAAGAAAGAACTTAAGCAATATGTAGAAACAAGCCAAAATTGCAAGAAATCTTCAGTCCTTCACAAGGAGAAGCCGTGGGAAAGTGCAAGGACTATAGTAACCAGAATATAGCAAGGGTAAACCTGCCTTAAATAATAACATTTAATGTAAATGAACTAAATGACCCAATTAAGAGAAAAAGAGTAGCAGAATGGATTAAACAACAAAAAACAAACACAAAACACAAAGCCATCAATATGTTGCCAAAAGAGTCACATCTAAGAAAAGAGAAAGACTCAAAATCAAAGGCTAGAAAAAAAAAAAAATATATATAGCAAATGGCAACTTCATAAAAGCAGTAGTGGCAATACTAATCTCTGATAAAATAGATGTCAGAATGAAAACCACCATAATAGATAAGGAAGGAAATTACATACTGATTAAGAAGACATAATCTTAGTCAACATTTATGTACCAACTGATAGACCTGCAAAATACATAAAATAACAATTAACAGAATTGAAGAAGGAAATAGAAAGCACCACAGTAGTGATAGGAGACTTCAACATACCACTATCACCAAAGGATAGGTCAACTCAAAAAAAACTCAACAAAGATGCAGAAGTTCTAAACTATAAAATCAGCCAACATGAACTTGTGGGTGTATTCAGGGTACTGTACCCAACTAAAAGTCAATTCACTTTTTAGTCAAGTGCACATGGTATAGTCTCCAGAATTGATCACACATTAG
The DNA here is from genome assembly GCF_000299155.1 of Elephantulus edwardii. NCBI lineage: Eukaryota > Metazoa > Chordata > Mammalia > Macroscelidea > Macroscelididae > Elephantulus > Elephantulus edwardii. Next base: position 4,263,493 of record NW_006399953.1, read on the forward strand.
GACACAAAGCAAGCTTCAACAAATTAAAAAAAGCATTGAAATGATACAAAATATCTTTTCAGTTCACAATTCCATAAAACTATAAATTAACCAGAGGAGGCAAAAGCTTACAAAATCACCCATGTGGAAACTGAACAAATCTGTGCTAAAACATGATTGGATTTTAAGAGAAATAAAGAATAAAATAAAAATGTTCCTTGAAACCTCTGGGATACAGCCAAGGCAATCCTCAGGGGGCAGTTCATAACAATAGGCACATATACACAAAAGAAAGAAAGAAAAATCAAGGATCTAACTCAACACCTTCATCAAATAGAAAAAAAAAAACACCAAACCCAACAATCTAACCTTACAGCCTCTTGAAGAAATTATAAAAGACAAGATCTGAAATTAATGAGATAGAAAACAGAAAAACATTTGAAACCATGAATAAGACCAGGAGTTAG
>NW_006399953.1:4265848-4266956 GCF_000299155.1 Elephantulus edwardii
ACTGATGAATGAAACATTCTGAAGATTAAATCCCAGTGCATATCAAAAACTTTTTCTAGCAGAGTGAAAAGAAAACCTACTAACAGGGAAAAAACATTTGGCAATACCATTTCAGACAAGGATCTCATATCAAAAATGACAGAATTCTAAAGGGCCCTCACAAGGCAAAACCTGATAACACAATTAAAAAATGGGCAAAAGACATGGAAAGAATTTTCACAGAGGAAGATATCCAGATGGTCAAAAGATACATGAAGAAATGCTACAAATCATTGACAGTAAGAAAGATACAAATCAAAACCACAATGAGCATGTTATTCCAGTTGCAGTGGCAAAGTTTAACAAGACAGCAGGTAATAAGTGTTGGAAAGCATGTGACAAGATAGGAATTCTAATACACTGTTCATGAGATTATAAAATGATACAACCAGCTTGGAAGGCTGTTTGACACTTCCTCAAGAAGCTGAACATAGAAATTCCGCACGACTAACCTATTCCAGGGCTAGGAATATACCCCCGAGAAAATGAGAACTGAGACACAAATGGAGAGTTGTAAACAACTGTTCATAGCAATGTTATTCACCATCACAAGAACATGGAAACAGCCCAAATGTTCAACCACAATCAAATGCATTAAGAAATTATGCTACATTCACACACGATAGAATACTATACAACACACAAGAGCAATAATTTTCTAAATCACTACCTAACTTAGGAGGGACTGGAGAACCTCATGATAAGTGAAATAAATCAGTCCCATAAGGACATTACACATAAACTGTATAGGATCATTATTGCAGAACATTTATGAGGATCGAAGGGGGAATGGAGGAGCAGAGAGGTGTGGATGGGCAGGGATTGGGAATGGTGGTGTGCAGGGGTGATTAGTCATCAGGTTGCACAGTTTGATGGGGCAGGAAGGATAGGCAAAGGAATTGGGAAAGAGCCAGTGTTAAAAACAAAGTGTATGAACTTTTTAAGTTATTAGTGTAAAATAAAATTTATCTTTTTAAAAACTGTGACATCCTTTGTCTTCAGCATTTTTTGACAGGTCCTTGACAACAGATTTTCAAGTGCAACATATCTTTTGATTTCTTGACTGCTG
>NW_006399953.1:4294611-4316910 GCF_000299155.1 Elephantulus edwardii
ATATATATATACCACACACATTATATACACACACACACATTATATATGTATCTGCCCTCAAGTCTCTTGTGACTAATAGCGACCCTATGTATAATGGTTCTGAACCCTGCTCTACCCTGAGCCAACCTTATTGTTTCTGACACACCTATCCCCTTTACCCCAGTCACTTATCTAATACAGATTCTCTTTTGCTGTCTCTCTGCCCTCCCAAGCTTGATGTCTGTCTCCAAGCACTGGTCCTTCATTGAAAGATGCCCAAAATATGTAAACAGAGTGTCAGAATCCTTTCCTCCAAGGAGCAGTCTGGTCTTACCCTCTCCAGGTCTAAACCATTTTTCCTTCTAGCAGTTCATTATATATTCAATACTCTTCTCTAGTACCACAGCTGAAAGGCATCAAGTGTTCTATCATTCTTAGTCATTGTCCGGCTTTCTGATACATAGTAAGTAATTGTGAAGACCATGGCCTGGATCAGGTGTATGTTAGTCTCTAGACGGATATGATTGCTCTTCTGTACTCTGGAGTGGTCCCTTACAGCAGATTTTCCCAATACAATTCATCATTTGATTTCCTGGTTGCTGGTACCAAGAGTTGATTCACAATCAACAAGCATATTGAAGCTATTAACGATCTCAATCTCTTCATCATATATCATGATACTATCAATTGCCCCAATGTTGAGAATCTTTGTTTCAACCAATATTGAAGGCTGCAGTCCTTGACTTTCTACAGCAGGCATGCTTCAGGTAATCCTCAGTTTCAGCAAGCAGGGTTGTGTCATTTGCACAACACAATGTGTTGATGGGTCTTCCTCCAATCCTGATGCTGCATTTCTCCTCACAGAGCCTAGCATCCTGAAGATCACTTCTACATATAGATTGAAAAAGTATGGAGACAGGACACATCCCTGGCATAAACCTTTAATTTTTTGAACCATGTTCCTTGCTCTGTTCTGATGACTGGCTGCTGGTCCAAATGTAAGCACAATCCACACATTATGCGCGCGCACACACACACACACACACACAAACACTATATATAAACAAGCACACTATATATAAACACACACATTATATATATATATAAACACACAGGGTGACAGGGTGTAGGCACATATGATTTACATGTATATATTATGCATATATGCTGGAAATCCTCTAAAGTTGGTTATTCTATTGTCAGGACCAGCTAAATTTAATTTAATGATTCAATAATGTCTTAAGGTTTGTAGTTTGGAAATACTGGATATGGTAAATTTGTATAATTTATAGTGTTAAAATGGTAAAACGAAAATATGTAAAATGCCCAGAGAAGTTAGAAAAGGAAGGTCCAATAAGCACAATAGTGCTAAAATCTAGGCCTGGGTCATTTTATATTTGTGACAGCATTTGGAATTTAGGGGATTTAAAAAAAAATAAAATATTTTTAATTCATTAATCTTGTCCTAGCCAGCAATGTTGACATCCATAAACCTCCTTAACATAATTCTGGCATTTTTTAGTTAGGACACAGAAGTCAAGCACTGGACATATTTGGTACCAAACATACCTTTTCATGGTAGATATTATAATGATATACCTTCTTTTTGAGCCTCAAAATCTTTACCAATATAATGTAAAAAATTGCTAACAATTTCTTGTATCTGTCATAGGAATTAGAATCTATTTTTTTTTATGACCTACTTGTTTGCACATACTTCTTATAGGCTGGTCAAAGGCAGATTCATTGTAAGTCTCTCTTTGGAGTATCCCTCTTAAGCAAGAACAATGTCTATACATCCATTTTAACTGAAAAGAATGCCTAACATGGCACACAGTGGGTTCAAATGTTGAGAGGATGATATTACTTTGTTGTAAAGGCAATTTCACATCCTCAACAAATTGTGACTGTTAAATTGTGAACATATTTTTGCTATCCTGTCTCATAAAATATGAGTACTTTAATCCCAGATGGCACATCCTCCAGAAACATATGGACAAGACAATTTATAAGAAGTGCTCTTTCAGAAGCTGGTTCCACTTAGCAGAGGAGGCAGTCTGATTTTGCCAAGAACTTTCAAGCTACTCATTGAGAAGGAGAGCAAAGAGGTCTTAGCTATGTAGCCAAAAGATTGAAAACAGGTTGACACAAATCCTTCTATGAGGGCTATGACTTTCCACAATTAAGGGTGGAGTTGAATGGGTCAGGCTGGGAAAAAAATATATCCCCTACAAGAAAAGGGCACATGACTTTAGCAATGAATGCATAATATTATCCTCTCTTCCGTTGATAATAGTTTGCTTGTTTTTAATTCTCTACAACCAGAATAAGGAGTTTTGGTGGCATAGATCACAAGGAGTCACTAATAATGCAAAGGTCAAGTTTATCTGGTGGCTTAAATTCGCCAGTGATTCCAAGGTAGAAAGAAAATCTCTTCAGTGTGATTTACACCCTCAAAAATCCAATTGACTGTCAGCAATGAGTCAAATCTCACTTGACAGCAATGAGAGAGACAACCAGAACATTCTGTCTGGCCATTCCAGGTCAGGGTTAGTGGAGCCTGCAAGAAGGGAATATATTCCCAATATTTATTTCCCATCTGGTGCTTTTAACAATCTCCGTTTTGTATGTATAATTCTAATGTTGTATTTTAGGGTGACTCCTAAAATAGGGTAAAATATGGTCAGATGGTAAAACAAGTGGGCAGAAATAGTTTAACTGAAGATATTGAATTGGGAAGCAAGGAAATACTTATTAGAGAAATCTCTTCCCCTGTTAAGTGCTCTTTACCTGAAGGATGATGAGTTACCCGAGTCAAAAAAATCATCAATATTCTTTGACTTCGGTTGTCTTACCTATGCAATACTACTATACCCACTGAATTATTATAGGAATTTGAGACTTAATGTTTCAAACGCTTAGCAGAGCGTATGGTACATTACTACTTGTATAATAAGTGATCATGATTATCTAAGACTAATGCGAGCTGGTTGGTTGGTTGGTTGTTGTTGTTGTTAGGAGCCATTGAGTTAATGATGACTCGTAACAACATTATCAAAAGCAGATCAAAATTGTGCTTTATCCTGGTCCCTGGTAACAATCTCCATCATGCTCAACTCCATTATTGAAGTTACTGTGTCAATCTACTTCTTTTAGAGTCTTCCTTTCCTTTACTCTCCCTCTGTGTTTCCCAGCATTGATGTCTTTATCCAAGGTCTGACCCCTCCTGACATGAGTTGTTTAGTTGTTGTTAGGTGCCATTGAGCCCCTGAAACTCACAGTAACCCTATGTATAATAGCTCTGTACTCTGCTTTATCCTAAGCTAGTCTCACTGTCTCCAATGCACCCACCTCCATTACCCCAGTTACTCTTTTGTGATTGGACATTTGGGCTGTTTCCATGTTCTTGCAATGGTGAATAATGCTGCTATGAACATTTGTGTACAAGTCTCCACTTGTGCCTCAGTTCTCATTTTCTCAGGGTATATTCCAAGTAGTGGAATAACTGGGTCATAGGGAATTTCTATATTTGTCTTTTTGAGGAAGTGCCAAACTGCATTCCAGAATGGTAAATTCATGTGTACATCAAAAACTGTTTCCAATAGGGTAAAAAGAAAACCTACCAACTGGGAACAAACATTTGGAATACCATCTCAGACAAGAGTGTCTCTCTTTTTTAAAAAATTCATTTTAATGAAAGTTTACATAGACTTGGGGTTTCCATTAATTCATTGTTGCACTTTTCTCCCTGACCACAGACCCCCCCCAGTTCACACTTCTCCTTAAGAAGTAAAAGAAAAACTCTTTCATTGTTATGCAATCCCTCCACCCCAAGTCCACTTCATTGTGCAGCCTTATTCTGGACTCCTGTCATGACAATAATACCAATCATATATCCATTTTAAACAGTTCTCGCCCTCATCTGGTTCAATGTTCTTCCCCCTCCTTCTCTGCCTTCCCCCAAGCCTGATGTCAGTTCCATTTTACAACAGTGGCCTTATGCAATATTTGTCCTTTTGTGACTGAGATATTTCACTCAGCATAATGTCCTCCAGGGTCACACATTTTGCATAATATTTCATGAGTTTCTTGTTTTTCAATGCTGCATAGCATTCCTTTGTGTGAATTTACCAGAGCTTCTCTCCATTCATTTGTTGATGGACACTTGGGTTCTTTCCAGATCTTTGCTAATGAGAACAAAGTCACAATAAACATGGGTGTGCATATATCTGTTGGAGTGTCAGTTATGGTTTCTTTAGGGTAAATTCCCAGTAGTGGAATTGCTGGTCTCTTAAGGAACGTGTGCAGAATCCTCCTGGGCCTCCACAAGAAAAAAGACTGTTAACTCAATTATAAAATGGGCAAAAGATATGGAAAGAATTTTCACAGAGGAAGATATCCGGATGGCAAACAGACACATGAAGAAATGCACAAAATTACTTCCATCTTACTCCAGTAAAGTGGCAAAGTTTAACAGGGCAGGAAGTAATAAATGTTTGAGAGAATGTGATAAGAAAGGAAATCCTATACTTTATTGGTGGGATTGTAGTCCTTCACCTTCTGAAGCAAATACTTCAGGTCTTCCTCAGTTTCTGAGAGCAAAGACGTGTCATCTACATAACATAGTTTGTTAATGAGTCCTTCAATACTGATGAAACATTCCTCTTCATAAAGTCCAGTCTTCCAAAGATGGGACACATCCATAACACAATTTCTTTTGCCTGTTTTTGAACCATGTAGTGCTTCTTTGATCTGTTCTGAGGACTGCTTTCTGAACCAATTGTAGGTTTCAAATGAACACAATCAAATGTTCTGGGATTCCCATACTTCTCAAGATTAGCCACAATTTTTTTTCTATCTATACAGCCAAATGTCTTCAGATAATCATTCAGTAAAATACAGATAGATACGTCTCTGCTGGTCTTTTAGCCAAGACTTATCCGACATTGATGATAATGTCTCAGATGTCATGGACTCTTCTAAACCTGGAAGGATAATTATGAAAAAAAAATACAAAAATAGATTAGAATTGTCCCAGAAGCTTTTCTTGACTATAACCTTTGGGAAAGTAAACCTTTCTCCCATAGACTTGCCAACACTTTAAGATAGCAACTGAGTGTTTGTGCCACAAATACAGCAAAGATCAAAAAAGATCAAAATCCAGAGTAAAATTTTTTAGGGACATTTAGAATGTATAATGTAGGAAAATTAAGTTCTGGTTTGGGATTTTAAGGCTAATTTGTATTTTCAGTCAGAGGAGATAAAAAAAATAGATAATCTACATATGAAGTGATTAAACATGAAACAAAACAAAGCATATCTAAAACAACATGATACGTAATCTTCCTGGGGTGATAAAGTTTGTAAGTTGGATTATTATATTCAGTGTGACATATTAGGAAATAAACCAAAATGAAATAATTACTAGCATTCGATTGATAAGAAACTCACTGGTATGACGTTGTTGATGACACATGCTGTTGAGTCAGGACAGACTCGTAGCTGATCATCCAGCATGTTTTCAGAGGCAGTTGATTGCCTTCTCACTCTATGATAAAGTTTTACATTGTTTTATCCAACGTTAGAAGTAATCAGGTCATATATGTGTTTAACTTGTTAGAATATAGTTTATAGAAGAAAAAGTTCCCTCATTTGCCAATGTATTGCCAAAAGTAAGAAAGTTATAAATAAAAGAAGAAAATATTGTCATGTTTTTAGGAGTTCAGTGTGCAAGTGCCTGCAAGAAACAAAAAGGAATTAATTTCATAAACATTTGTCTGACCTACGTGTACATAATACGTAATTAATAGAGCTAGATCCTGCTCTCTGCTCAGCTTTATTGCAAATGCCCATGGTAACACTGGTGAACCAATTTCAGTCGTCCAAGTGATCAAGCCAGAATATCTAGCATAGTCTTTCTGACTTGAGTACATAATATTTTTTCACTGGGCTATGCTATTTTTTTCATATTGAGCATCTACCATTGTGCTAAGTACATACTATGCAAACAATAAGTAATGCTGCCTAAAGAAACAATGCTGTTTCAATGGCCTTCTCCAGTCCTCCTAGTGTAGACATTCCTAGCAGTCTCTCTTTAGATCATCTTTGCTTTTGGAACCATTCACACCTGGACCTAAGCAGGTATTTCTAATCATTTGTGTTTCTTGTGACATTGCATCTTAGACAGTTGGTCAGTATAGTGTCCTGAGTATTTTGCTAAATTGCAGATCTGTTTGATGAGATGTTTCTGTGTCCCTGTAATCCCAAAATTAGTATTTGTAAAAGATTTGAATCATGTTTGCTCGGCTTAATTATATGGGCTCAAAACAAAAATTAGACTCAAAAGAATATATACTAAGTAAGACTACTATTACAAAAACCTAGAGAAAGGTTTACATAGAGACAAAATCATTCTATTTTGGTAATCAGAGAAGTTGTTGTTAGGTACCATTAAATTGAGAATGACTCACAGAAATCCTATGATCCTATGAACAACAGATCTGAACTCTGTCCTGTGTTATCCTTACAACCTCTAACACAATAGAGCTACTTGCTGCAGTCACTGTGTCAATAAAAATGGTTGAGCGTCTTCTTTTTTGCTATTCCACCACCTTTCCAACTATGATGCCCCTCTCTGGTGCAAAGCTTCTCCGAGCAACATGCCCAAAACATGTGGGAAGAAATTTTATTACCTTTTCTCCAAGGAGTACTCTAGAAGCACATTCTCTAAAACATATATTTGTTCTTTTGGCAGTCAATGGAATATTCTGCAACACCACAGTTAAAAGGCATTAATTCTTCTTTCATCTTTTTTCACTACCCAGCTCTCAGGAGCATAGCAAGTGATTCAAAGGACCATGGCATGAATCAGGTATACCTTAGACCTGAAACTAGCATCATTGTTCCTCAATAATTTTGAGAGGTCCCTGACTGATGAAAGAAGTAAAAGAGTAAAAAATGAATTAATAGACAATAAACACTTATTGAGATATGTTAAAACAAAGGCAGTTTGTAATAAATTAATGATCAGCCATTGTATGTATTGTAATTAATATTATGGAACAAAATATGCATGCATTATAAATTTAAAATATACAGTTTATGAACATTAACACACAGAAAAAGACAAATTAGTTAAAAATTTCAGCATTGTACGAATAAGTTACTTCTGACTTTCTGTTTTACACAGAAGCTAAAGACTATATAGAATAGCCTCATAAAATCAGTAGGCTCAGAAAGTTTATTACACATACAGTAGTTTTCACTGTGGGAAGACAATGTCTCCCATTATTTCAATTCATTCTCACAATAATTAGAAGATGTTAGTTTAGCCTGTTCTAAGTGATGATTAATCTGAGATACACAGAGATTAGATAACTGGTTCATGGTCATGCAACTAATAAGAGGTGGGATTTGAATACAGATCTGTCAGCCTCTAAATCCTGTACAGACACAGCCTTTTATTTAAAACCCAGCTGCTGGAAAAGCCTTGTTTATTCTTCTGTAAATCTTTACCATCTGCTGAGAAGCTGGAGCATCACCTAGCTCTAACACTGTCTTATTACCAGCAAATAAATGTCAAGGTAAAGACCATGAAAATCATCTGTTACATTAGCCTTCAAGAAGTGCATCCACCTCCACCTGACAGCACTTTGCAACTAGGCTGGAAACATAAATAGATTAGTGAGGCTGGAGTCTTAGGGGGTACGTAACCTTATGTTTCTGAACATTTAGCTTATTAAAATTCACAAAGAAAGACCTTATGGTGCCATCATTTTATCCAACTAGCATTATCAGTATGGCTCAAGGGCTATGGTTTTCTGCAGTCACCCTAGCAGCAGTGAACATATGGTTTTACTTCTCTCTAAAGCCTCAGGGCATCAGACGGTGCTTTTCATGGATAATGGATAAAGGCTGCCATACCAGTAGGTAACTTCTGTTCCATCAGTTCTGTGTTCGTGCCAAGACTGTAGAATGATTTCCAGGAGGATTGGAACCGACCTAGGTCTGTTCTGTCAACAGCAACACTCCAGAGCAGCAGGGGCAAATACTTCCGGTTTAGCAGCACTTTAGAGTTCTTCTATGTTTACCTGAGCACCTTAAAGAAGCAGCCTGTGCAACACAGTTAAATCAGATGTTTTCTTTTGCTTTCATTATGTTAACATGTTCTTTTATGACAGTGCCCTACTGCTTCTGGGCAAGAAAAGAAAATCTTTTGTTAGATAGCCTCAAGGAAGAATCCCAAATCTGTTTCTAAAGTACATCCAAAGGAAGCAAGGTAATTGAGAATGTTTCTGCACATTATTTCCCAGGATCCTCACAGCACTCAAGCTATAAATGGAATCACTATTTATTGGTGTCAATACCTTCCTAGAAATTAAGTGAAATTCTGTCTAATCTGCATTCAATTGTCAATCGTTTAAGAGAGTCAACATCTTCTTTACAACTTTCTCCAGAACTCTCATCACATCAAGAGTGCAATAAATTTATCAACCCCCTAGAAAGAAACTCTGCTAAGCAGTGAGTTTTCAGTTCTTTTAAAGAAAAAATTAAACCAAACACCAAAACTAAACTTGTACTTTTCTTTTTCTTTTATATTTGCAGAAGTTCCTGAAATGGTCCTCTAAGTGCAAAGAACCAAAACTGAGTGCTTTGGAACTAGAATAGTATGGGACCATATGCAAACTCTACTATTTCTGGGTCCTCTTCAGCAAGTTACTCTTAAAACCCATGGTACTTTAATTCTTTTTCTTTCATTTTGTCAAATTTTAGTCATATAACATGCGTTGTCATGATTCACACATTTGTTCAGATCCCCAAATTAGAACTCATCTTTTTGGGACATCTAATTCATATTCCAGTTCTTCAAAGTTTGTCCTTAGAAATCTATCCTGAACTTCACCTCTTTCATCAGTCCAGTAGCCAAAATCTGAGTCAAAGGCTGAACTTTCTTCACCTTGACCACAGCATACTACTTGGTCTCCCTGATCTCATTTTTTTCAACCATTCACATAGTGTACTCTCCACAGAATTTACCTTCACTTTCACACATAGACAGGGACAATCTTTTAAAATTGAAATGATATCTCATACTTCCTTCTTTAAAAGCTTTCTGGTGACTCAAATTTAAATTCTACGCTCCTTACCATCACCTACTAGACACTACATTATCTGATCCTAGTCTATCTTTCTTTTTTCGGTTCTTTCTCCTGCTTTCTGTAATGATCACTCTTTCCCAGCCATCCTTATTGCAAACCAGAGAAAGAAAACAGGGACATGGAAAAATGAATTCTGAAAAAAGAGAGAGGCTGAGGCAGAGGTTCTTTCACAGCTTCACACTGTGAAAAGGCCCCTTTCTTCATCTCCCTATGGTTTTTATTTAGTTTAAGCCAATCATCCTAAAAAAGTTCATTCATTGTATTTAAGTGTTGCCAACAGAACAATGAGTAAGCTTAATCTTTAAACTAAAACCAAAGTTCAGGCATGGCATCCCCTCACATGGGAGGCTGGGTGGAATTCTCTGTTTGCTGAGGGCATTCAGTATCTCTTCTTGGGGGGGGGGATTCTTTGTTTGCAGAGGTTGTTCAGTTCTGTCTAGATTCTGATCTCAGCTGTGGCCCAGCAAGCACTATGCTGGGGAACCCACACCTCCTAAAAGTTTTGACTCCTAGAGTACGTCAAATATGTCCCTCTCTCAGGGTGTTTACCTAGCTGTTTCCTATACCTGGTATCCCCTTTCTCAAGTTACTTCCATCACAGTCTTCAAATTATTACCAGCACAGAGACTCTTTTCTACACCAACATTGTATTTTAAATAGAAATAATTCCTATTCTAATTCTGATCTATCTTGCCATGTCTTTCCAATGGTGACTTTTCATTTAATTATTACTCCATGTCATTATAGGAATGTCATTCTAGGGACTAAGATGCTCTTGATCCAGGCCATGGTTTTTGCAATCACTTGCTAAGCATTGGAGATCGAGATCTGTATAATGACTAAGGATGATAGAAGAAGAATCCATGTCTTGAGTTATAGTGCTGGAGAAGAGAATTGAGCATAATATGGACTGCTAAGAAAATAAACAAGTCAGTTTTAGAGAGGGTGAAATCAAGTTACTCCTTGAAGGCAAGAATTTTAAAGCTCTATCTCACTTACCTGGGACATGATGTCAAGAGGGACCAGTCTTAGGAGAAGTTAATCATACTAAGAAAGGTAGAGGGACAGTGAAAGAGAGGGAGACATTGGAGGAGAGTGATTGGCACAGTAACTGGCGAAGGTGTATCGGAGACAGTGACATAAACTCAGGGAAGGCAGGTTTCAGAGTTGCTGTGCATAGGATGCCTCTGTATGGTAGTTGACTCGATGGCACACAACAATAACAACAGGCCGTTATATTGTAGTTGCTTATTAGAGTAGGAATTTTGGTTTCTTTTGTTCAGTATTCAATCTCTAACCTTGGAGAAGTATCTGCAGGTGATAGGTAAGCATTAAAAATATGTTGTATAAATTAATTTAGTCATCTTTTTTGTTAAAATGGGATTTAGAACTCTTCCTTTGCAGGATTGTTATCAGAATTAGTTAAAATGTAAATTCTATGTCTAGACGAAGGCTTACATAATCGGTTATGAATTTGAACAAGGTGCCAAATTTTGTAGTCTGTAGGGAGTTTTGCTGCTAACCCAAAAATGGCATGTCTCTGGTGATTCAAATCCATTATCTTCTCCAAAGAAAAACGATTAACAATCTCCTTCCATGAGATTTATAATCTCCTGAAAACCCACTGGAAGGTCAGCTTCGAGGCAGTTCTGACTTGATGGAAACATTTTTTTTAGTTGAGAAATTATTAAAATAAATATGTCTTCTAATATCAGGTAGTAACTTTTTTGATATAACATAGAATACAATGAATTTAAACAGTATAATAGAATAACTGTGACATTTAAATAAATATATCACAGACACTCAGCACTCCACCGTGTGAGAATTAAAAAGTGCTGTGCTTCATTGTACTTTAAACTCATGTTAAAATCTTAGACAGACATTAAAATGCCATATCCTTAGAACAATTTATACTTATTTTTTTTAAATTGCTATTGATACTGATTCAGGAGAGATTTGGGTGTGATTTGAGTGGCTAATTTTTTTTTTCATTTATATGAAGATTTGCAAAGGCAAATGTATATATGCACAGTCATGCTTTTTGTATTTCCAGTTAATTTCATGGACATGCAAATATCATACTTATTAAAATAATCTCTTTAGTGAGCCTTTTCTTGTCATCTTTCTTTATATATCCTTTCCTGAACTGCTAGACTTAATAACCAGTTTGTCCAAGGGTCCTGACTATCTGAAAACCATGGGTAGAGATGGATGCACGAATAGAGATAAAATAGGGGTATCATTACAAGTTTCTTGCACAAGTTGGCCAAGCCTTTTTAGAGGAACCTTGTCCACTGCTTTATCGAAGCCTTCCCTTGTATTACTAGGTCACTTACTGAGCCCCAGGTTTCACATCTGTGATGGTTCACATTCATTTGCTTGTTCTCATCTGTGGTACAGATCACCATACCTAAGAAACAAAGATTTTTCATGCCTATCTGCTTTACTTCTATGTGAATTCTGCTTTGACCTTTAAGGAGAGCTCTTTGTCTGAGCTACCTGATACTGTCCAAGGGTTCTCCCGGGTGTCCTATGAAAAATGAGGGACCACTCCCTGATGCGCAGTGAGAACTATGTGGCCTCAGTCAGGTGCACTTTTTGCTAAGCTAGAAACTTTTCTTCCAAACTTTGTGCCTATTCACATTATCCATGAGCAACCAAGAGTAGTCCTTCAGGGGTTTCTTCTTCAAACATAGAATCCTGCAGTTACTCTTGATTGAGTGGAAAATGACACCTGGCCATATACTGTTAAATTAGTTTACAAAAACAGATCACTGTCACCAATAACAAAATAGGATATGCATTTCATATGGTACTTTCTTTATACTTAAAAAAATCGGTTTTTAATTAAAGGTGAAGCTTAAAAACATTAGTAATTTAGATTTTAGAGTATATAATTATGTACACTGTGTAATAATTAGAATAAACAATTAAATTCATTTCCACTAAGTTGGAACCAATTCATAGCTGACCCTGAAGCAGACTTGAAAAACCTTTGAGTTACATGAAATCAAATTTCCCATCTTTGTCCAATGGAGGAGTATGTGGATTTGAACCCCCTTTCTCTAGGTTGGCAGCACAAGTCCTTACCACTGCACCATTGGAATTAGATGTGTTAACTAGCAATTTCTATTTTCCTTTCTAAAATACTTCCAAGTTTTGCAAAAGCCAATTTCGCAAAGTCATTCTTAATGCTTAAATACTTCTACCTTCTCTTTCACTTCTTTGATATGAGTAAAAATTCATCTAATTTTTATTGAAAAAGTGAGTTTGCATCAATGACTTCCAGACTAGAACACATGAACAACATTCCTATTTCAGAGAATCTGTCAGGAGAGACCACAGGATCTTAGAAGATGGTTGCTATGAACTCTGACACTTATACTTGAAGTAATCTGTAAAGATCATTGAAGATCACAATAAGTAGTACGATAATTAAATTGACTGATTGTTATGAGGATTAAATTAAGCAATACCTCTAACTGGAAAACTTAATTTGAAGCCTCATACTTCTGAGACACTTTAATTCTATGTTGTGTTTCCATTTTATAAATAAACTAGTAGAAAGTTTTAAAAAAATAAAATAAAATTACATAAGATATTCAAGCATCACTCAGTAACTGTTAATAATGTAATGTTTTTACTAGGCACAAACCTTGACTACATGCAATAATACATACAATGAGCTATAATAAAAATCCTTATTAATATGCTTTCCACAGTGGAAATGATATGTCACTTTGCATGTATAAAAGGAGTAGGAGAAGGATAAGTAGTCTCTTGTGCAATTAACTGCCTCTGAAAACCTTCTAGAGAGTCAGTTGTGGATAAGTTCCAATTCGATGATACACCACCACAACAACAAAAGGAGCAAATGACAACAAGATGTGTCAATGTTTACAAAGGACTTAAAAAATTCATTTTCTATCTCTGTATTAGGTCCAATCATTATTTTTCATGTTGAAATGAAAATTCATGAATTAAGAAGTGTGTGAACTAGAAATACTTGAATGGAAAAAGTTTACATCTTACTCTATAACAAAATTTTAGAAAAGTTCTTGGTCTTCTCATTTCCCAAGCTGCAGAAGAGCAGCAACTCAGCAAAAGTCTTGTCACTAGATAAACTGAGCATTTCCAAAGAGGCAATGTTTTCAGGAGGACCCCAGTCTTTGGGAAAATTGAAGGGTCAGTGAAAAAGAAGAAGATATTTGACAAGGTGGATTGACGTAATGCCTGCGACAATGGGGAGCTTATACATGGTGGAGGTTGTTAAGATGGCACAGGATGGGTGGGAGATATATTTTATCTTTTTCTGCAGGGTTAGTGTGAGTTATAGTTGACTTGCAGACACCTAAAAAACCACAAGAAGGTAAATAGTTTGATAGCAGCTTAAAAGTAGCTATTACTAGCAGAAGTTGAGGAGAGGGATATCTTTGTCTTGCTCCTCACAAGTCACACACTTTTCCTTTTTCTTCTTATTTTTTTAAATAATGTTAATTCACTTGGTCATAGCCAAAGTGATACGTGCTTCAGATTGGAAGATATTAATTCAATGAATATGAAAAATAAAATTAAGAACATCCAAACAACCCACCAAAAGCAATAAAAAAGGTAATTATTTGCAAATTGTGTGCACAGATGCTGCATGAAACATTCTCCTCCATAATAATAAAAAGACCAAGAAAGTGAATAACGTTAAACATGATAATCATTACAGAAACAGCCTAAATCAATTCTACTTAACAGTTGTTGTTGTTTTATTTGTTGTTGATGTTGGTTTGTTTATTTCCTGAAGAAAGATGAATTAAAACAGTGGCTTCGGTAATGGACTCAAACAGCAAGGACTGTGAGCATGACTCAAGACTGGACAGTGTTTCTTCTGTAGCCAGAACTGACTCCACAGCACTTAACAGCAGCAAGCTTGCATTCAGTAGCATTTTACTTGAGTGGGTTTATTTAACAATCTACCATGTTTTACATAAGTCTCAACAAAGCTCTCCAAACACCTGTATGTTTACTAAGCCCTGAGAGTCACAAGCAAAATCATCTAACTGAAGCAAAACCAACTGCTTCTCACTTCACTTGAAAACTTGTAGACTGGACGAGATGGCTGAAAAGTCTCTTCTCAAGACAGCTGTGCCAACAGATTGCTGCTCATTGAGTGACCTTTCTCACCAGAGTGGTTCAAAGCTTTCTTCCCAACTTTGCTGTTAATTTAATTATCATTTGAAGGGAGGAAAATCTTTTTATGCATCAGTGAGAAAGAGACTATATCTTGGGCCTGCAATGACAATGATCTTGCCTATTGCAAGGCTTGAGAACTGCCTGATAAAAGCAAAACTTTGTTCCAGATCAGAGAATCACTGAGGTTGGGGGTCGGGGTGGGGAAGAGAGCTTTTCAAAAAATGCAGAATTTCAGTAGATTGAAAATAAGAATAGCAGTTGTCTGCTATGAATCTCATACTCTACTAGGGGCAACAGAATTTTATGAGCTGCTGGTTGCCTTATTTTATTTGATTATTGTAAAAACAAAACAAAACAAAAAAGTCCGTTTCATTCCAGTGTGAACCTTTTAAAATTGCTTTCCCATGTGAACCAGGGCAGAAAATATCTCAGGGGATCATTTAATCTAACACTATCAAAATAGGATGTGTGAAAAAATGAATAACTTAGACATGGCTAACTGATTTCTGATCAAGAGCTTGACAATGGTCATCTATACAAACTAAAGCATTCTTTTGCTTTCTTTAAATGAAACACTTGCTTCCACTCCTTTTTATTATTGTCACTGTTTAGTGGATGACTGATTTGACTCAATATATTTAAATGATTCTACAGACCATAGATAGCTCTGGTGGTGTAGTTTGTATGAAGTAGCACTAGTAACACAAATGCTGCATCTCTCTGTTGATGCCAATCCATCAGTGGGAAAATTATGGGCAATCTTCTCTCATACTTTCTACTGTTGTGTCATGTGTATGTACCAACAAGTCAGAACTGACCCTTATCTGACCTTCCAGCAGGTTTTCAGAGGCAATAAAAAACATGGAAGGTGATTGCCCAAGTTTTCCACCATGAAGCAGCTGGTGTATTTGAACCATGTACCTTTGTGTTGAGAGCACAATTCCTTACCACTAAGCCACCACGGATACAAATGGCAGAAGTACAGCCAGAGTGCTCCTTGGATACAAAGTTGATAAAGCTTCATCTCACAAAATTTGGGAATGTTGCTAAGAAAAGTTATTACTTGGAGAGGGACATCATGCTTGAGAGGTTGAGTGAAGATGAAAGAAAGAAAAAACTTCAACCAAGTAGATCGATACAGTGTCTGCAGCAATGAGCTCAAGTGTGTGGGAGATTGTGAGGATGGCACAGGAAAGGGACAGGGTTCAGGTATGCTGTACTCAATTCAACGGCACCTAACAACAACAGCAACAGCAAAAAAACCACAGTAGGAGAGCTCCAAGTGTCCTCTTGTAGACACTACAATAGTCTTCTAAATTTAGGGATTTTGAATTATGCAAATTCATTACATTACAACTCTAACACCTTACAGTTGCTTTTAATTCTCCATAGAATGCCTAGGGCTGTAAATCCCTGTAAGGGGAGATTGCCAATCTCTCTCCCAAGGAGTTTCCAGTGTAATTGAATGCGAACTTTTTGGTTAATGTCCCAGCAGATTACACACCACAGTTTAACTGAAATAGAAACTATCAGGGGAGAATCAGTTTCTTTGACGTTTCAAATTTCTAGAGAGAACCTAATTTTCTTCACTAATGATCCTTTTATTTCATGGTAGTCTTTTGTTTTTCTGGTCACTACTATACTGCTGAATTGGTTTCTTTTGCCTCCATTTTATAAAGAGTTTTGTGATTACGTTGGCTCCAACTTTATTATTCAAAATTATATCTCCATTGCAAGGCTATTAACTTAATTATATCTACATACCCCTTTTCTTATGTAAAAGAACATATTCACAAGGTCTAAGTGTTAGGACATAAAATTTTAGATGGCCATTACTCAATTTACTATTTGAGGAAAATAAGTTAGCTCTGTGCTCTGAGAAGAACACTAGTTTGGTGAGTAATTTGCCAGTTTCTATGTTAATAACAATATTACTCATTATTTCCTTTTTCTCATCCTCACTGCCTCTGAATTGGAACCACTCCTACCTACCCCTCCAGTGAATTTCCTGAGGCTATAAATCCCATAGGAGGAGAGTGCTCATCTTTCTACTGTGGGGTCACTGGTGGTTTCAAACTACCAGAAAGGCACAGCCTTTGGGTTAGCACACAGCTCCCTCCAGACTATACTACTGTGGCTCCCTAGTAACAATAAAATAGTCATAAGATAGTCTTTGCACTCTGTGCATCACTGTGCATCAGAGAACTGGACAATAACTAAGGATGATAGAAGAAGGATTAATGTCTTCGAGTTGTGGTATTGGAAAAGAGTGGTGAACACACCGTGGATGCCTAGGGAGACAAAGAGGCTATTACTGGAGAGGGTGGAGCCATGCTGCTTCTTGGAGGGGAGGATTTGGAAGCTCTGCCTCACATACTTTGGGCACATGGCCAGGAGGGACCAGTCCTTAGAGAAATACATCACACTTGGAAGATAGGAGGGACAGGGCAAGAGAGAAAGACCGAGGATGAGATGGATTGACTAAGTGACTGGGGAAATGGAATTAGGTCTGTCGGAAATAATGAGATTGGCTCAAGGGCAAAATTCAAAACTGGTATACATAGGGTCACTATAAGTCATAGGTGACTTGATAGCACATAACAACAATAACATATTTTCATCCTTACTCCTTCTGGCACATATTAGATTGTCCATCTTTCTTCCTCATAGCTTCTGAGAGATTTGAAACAAGCTACTACAACAATAACCTTTGTTTAAATTAACAGATGCAGCCTTGGATGTGCTCACTAGTCTAAATTATTAAAAAAAATGGATGACAATGTGTCTGGGCAATGGTTTGGAAGAATTCATTATTTGTTCCCTTTCCCAAGAAAGACGATTCAGCTCAGTGTGGAAAATATTGAACAGTATCATTAATATCACATGCAAGCAAAATACTGCCGAAGATAATTAAAAAACAACTAGAATAGTACATATATAGGGAAATGCCAGTAGTTCATTATAAGATTTAGAAGAGGCCGTGGCACCTGGACATCACTGCTAATGTCACATGGATCCTAGTTGAAAGTAAAGAATACCAGAGGAATATCTATTTGTGCTTTATTGACTATGCAAAGACATTTTATTTGTGAATTATAACAAGTTGTGGCTGACATTAAAAAGAATGGGAATCCCAGAACACTTAACATGTGTAACCTATATCTGGACCAAGAGGTTGTGTGAACAGAGCAAAAGGACACTGCATGGTTTAAAATTGAGAAGGGAATGTGTTGTGGTTGCATTCTGTCTCCATTCCCATTCAATCTGTATGCTGAGCAAATTATCTGAGAAGCTGGATTCTGTGAAGATAAGTGTGGCATCAAGATTGGAGGATCGATAACCTGAGTTATACAGATGACATGATCTTGTTTGCTGAAAGTAAGGAGGACTTGAAGCATTTGTTGCAGAAGATCAACAAATACAGTCTTCCTCGTGTACTGCATCTCAATGTCAAGAAAGCAAAGATTCTTACCACTGGGTCTATAGGTAGCATCATCATAGATGGAGAGAATATTGAAACTGTCAACTGTTTTTTCTGGCTTGGATCAACAATTAAAACCCTTGGTACTAGCAGTCAAAAAATAAGGTGATACATTGCACTTGGAAGACCTGCAGTTAAGGACCCCTCCAGATTATTAAGGAGTAATGCTGTCAGTTTGAGGACTAAAATGCATCTGACTCAGGTCACATTCTTCCTAATTGCTATACATTTTAGAGCTGGACAATGAATAAGAAAGACAGAAGATTGATGCCCTTGAGTTGTGGTATTTGAAAAGAGCACTGAATATCCCATGGACAGCCAGGAGAATATAAGAATATGTATTGGAAAGGAAATAACCCAAATGCTCTTTGCAGGCAAGAATGATGAGGCTTTGCCACACATACTTTGAACATGTTGCTACTAGGTACTATTCCTTAGAAAAGGACATGATACTAGAAAAGGTGGAGGGTTGGCTAAGGGAAGTAAGACCGTCAACCAGGTGGATTGACACTGTGACTTCTGCAATGAGCACTAGTGTATAAGAAAGTGTGATGATGGTGCAGCATAGAACAGGCTTCATAGGATTGTTATGAGTTGTACTTGACAACACCTAACAACAACAGTCTTTGGGTTGATATGTCAGTTAATTAATAATTAATCTGTAAATTAAATAATTATATATGAAGTAGTAGTATTATTTCTAATTTACTAAGGCAGAAAAATAATGACATTTAGAAGCTTAAGTGTGTGTTTTAATGGTGGAGCTGTATTTAATACAATTCGACCATGCTGTATAATTTGGCCTTTTTTATTATCACACATCACACTGTCAACATAAAATTAAAGCAAAGGAAAGGAGCTTTAAGGTCAAAGTAGAGATGTATGAATAATTTGCAAGAGGTCTTGGATACAAGGACTGACTAGTGCTAATATTCAATGGCTGACCCTCAATTCACTCACAGTTTCTTGATTTGTGTTTCTTTTCAGCTGTCTCTGGAAATCCATTAGCTGATTCAGCAGTTTCATGTCTTCTTCACAAGTCCTGAAATCTGAGACTCAGATAGTGAATTAAGATCTGTCAGTCAGGACCTAAGCAGACTCCTGGCCTGGGAAACAAATAATGACAAGAGTCCGGTCACTAAGAATTCATTTTAAAAAAATATGCAAGTAGGATTAGGGCAGAATCAAATTGTCCATGTCGCTGAGCACAAGTCCTGAATAACTATGACTTCACAGACCTTTCTGAGCAGGAGGGACTGTCACTGAGGGGGAGCTCCTCAGCATCCACTTCACGCCAGATGATGGTATGCATTATTCATCACATGCTCATGGAAGGCATGCAGGCCAGTGTCTCCTCATCAGAGACATTTTGATTCAGAGCTATGCACAAAAGTTATTTCAAAATGAAGTCATCATGCCAATACATGGCTAAACCAGATAAACTTAAAAGCTACAACAACAACAAACAAACTTTATAAAAGTGAGTGATGGTTTTGTACTAACAAACATTAAGAAGAGGTAATCATTCTTTCCCTGACTTTACACAGTTGCATCTTTTAACCTTCTTCTGGCTTTCCAACAATATTTATACAATTGACAGGAGAGTTGGAATGGTACAATTCACTAAGGTATGATTATTGATATCATGTGTCGTCATTCATTCCCTCAGAAGCCTTCTTGTTTAACCTCATGTAACAAATATGGCCTATTAGTATAAGAAGGGACAAACATACTTGAAACTCACACTTGTTTGACTCCCTCGGCAAACACTTCAGTGTCTGATGAGCCAGTATGAACTTGTTAGCTCTTCTAAATGAAATCTACGATTGCACAAAGCCATTGCATTGCAGGGGAAATGTCAATAGACAAAATATATTGGGCATAAAGCAACACTTTAAATCATTTCTGTACTGTAAGGAACTACTAATGCTAGACTACATGGTTGTCAGTGAAGAAAGCCTGTGATTGTGCCTTGATTTTAATAGCAGTGGGGTTTTAGGAAAAGCACAGCCTTGGGAGTTAGTTCTTTAAATATTTTAGAATAGGTAGGATAATATGTGCCTATAAATTAAACAAACACACACACACTTACTTGCTGAAAGTGAGGACTTAAGGGGCTTGTTCCTGAAGACCAAAGACTGTAGCTTTCTCTAAGGATTGTATCTTGATATCAAGAACACAAAAATTGTCATTACTGAACTGGTATGCAACATCATGATAGATAGAGAATCAATTGAAATTGTCAAGAGATTCTTTTTAACATGGATCCACAATCAATATACTCTTGGTACCAGCTATATGAAAATCAAGAGATGTATTGCATTGGGAAAGTCTGAAATCAGAGACCTTTCCAAATTATTGAGCAGAAATTATGTCAGTTTGAGGGCTAAGATGTCAACTCTTAATGGTAATGATCACTATACAAATGTTTACTATCCATGCCATGCTATAAGCTTTTCTCTCAATTCATACATTGTGACTCCTTTAATGGCGATCTGACTCCATTTGTTTTTAAACTGATGATAAAAACAAGTTATATCTGTAACAAAGAACCTGTGAAAATAATGTTTTCCCCCTCATTTTTCCACAATGATCAGCATGTGATTGCTATATAAATTTTCTGAAAAATCAGTAGAGTGAGTGATTAAATTTTAAGAACAGTAGAAATGTCTTTCTGGGCTGAACTGTACATTGTATACTAGAGTTGCCAACACAATAATGTTATACTCATGAATATATAATATGTAGCTATTCACCTCTGACAGATTTAACTATATATATGTTGAGAGCTCAGGCAAAATTATAGGGAACACAAATTATTTCAATTAAAAATAAACATACTTTTCATGAAATTAATTATACATTGCCTTTAGAACTAGACACTATGTGGTGAAATGTGGTTGTAAACACAGCTATTAAAATTGCACCAGGAAAACTCAAGTCTACTCAAATCTTTCAATTTGTGTTTAGAATTTTATAGAATATAAGTTTAGAATTAACTTCACATTTCTTTAGGGGGAAACCTCTTAATAAAATCAATGGTATTTTCATTTTTATATTAGAATGTCCTTAGTGGTTACTGGGTAATGAAGAGATGAGTCTTTTCACTGGACAGCTGCCCTAATTAAAGGGTGGTGCTTGATCAGAAATACCATAAGTGGGTGGCTTTAACAAAGAGAAAGGCATTCTTTCATAGTTCTTAATAAAAATTTATTTTTTGAATCCAATAGAATAAATATTCTTTCACAGGTTAGGAGTTGCCAAACCTAGGATAAGATTTTGTCTCTGTTACACTGTGATCACGGGATCTTTATCTCCTATCCACATTTGTGAGCTAAGTGTCCCTTGAAGATCTCCATCTTCAAGACTGATGTGCTGGCATCAGTATGCGTGAGTCTAAATGATTCTAAGAACAGGGACCCTGGGTCAAGTGGCATTCTCTGCTCCTTCTCAGTGCTACTGATATCCTTTGTCTCAGCATACTTGTTTCATTTCTGTTATATCTTAAAAGAATTTATATAGGATATAGCATAATCCTGTAGAATTTTATCTTGTTTCCTTAACACTATTGCTTTTCATCATGCCTCAATGTCGCCAGAGAGATTAAGATACTTATATTAGATATAAAATGAAAAAAGCCCTTAATAATGAGAATCTCTATCTACTTGAGTTGACACATCTCAGAGATAGTTTAAACTATAATGAAAGAAAATATAAAATTAAATAGTGTAACATGTTTCTACATGAGTGTATAACAGGTGAGCTCCATGTGATGGTTAACATCGTGTGTTCACCTAATCATGATCTTCAGTGTAATGTAACAAGCCTATAAATTTTAATTCCTAACTACTGAAATATTAGTGAAACAGAATTAGAAATTAGTTTGGAAGGTTATGATCAACCATAGCAAGGGTAAGTTTTCCTCACATATAATAACCCGCAGTTATTATATATTCAAACTTTTTGGAGAAAAAAAAGCTAAAGAACTTTTTGGTCCAACTTTATAATTGACTGGGTGCCTTGTGGTTTCTAGATCTTCTCCTGTGGCTTCTGAGCATGATAGCTTTCAAACTCGTTAGTCTCCAAAGCCAGCTATATGTGATCCTGCTTCTCAAAAGGTAGATAGATCCATCATTCTCTGAAACCAGCAATTCTCAAAGCCTACAGCCTGAGAACCTGCCTGTCTTCTGATGACTTGAACTCATTACCTTCCTCAAATACTTCATACAGACCTGGGAATTGGCAAACACTGACGTCATGTGAATATATATATATAATATTTGATTTGTTGTTCTTAAGTGCGATAGAGTCCTAGGTGACTTATAGTGATCCTATGAACCAAAGACATGGACAATTGTATAAATTTCATCCTTTCTTCAGGTTCATAGGGTTTTCAGAGGCAAGCTATTTCAGAAATAGATGCCACTCCTGCTTCTAAGGCATATGATATATAATAGATAATATAGATGATAGTTGATAGATTATATATCTGAA
>NW_006399953.1:4317293-4323594 GCF_000299155.1 Elephantulus edwardii
AGCTCAAAGGCATCAATTCTCTTTTTATCATCCCTAGTCATTGTCCAGATTTCTGATGCATAGAAAGTAATTGCAAAGACCATGGCCTGTATCAGGTGCACCTTAGTCTCCAGAATTACATCATTGCTCTTCAGCACTTTGGAGAGGTCTCTGACAGCTGTCTTTTCCAATGCAATTCATCTTTTAATGTCCTGGCTACTGGTACCAAGATTGATTGTGGAGGCAAGCAAAGTATAACTTTTAACAATCTTGATCTCTTCACCATCTATCCTGATGTTATCAATCGGTCCAGGGGTAAGAATCTTTGCTTTTGATCTTCAATCCGTTTTGAAGATTTCAGACCTTGACCTTCTGCAGCAAGTACTTCAGGTCCTCTTCAGTTTAAGCAAGCAGGGTTGTGTCATCTGCATAACACATATTTTTGATGAGTCTACCTACGTTTCTGATGCCACATTTCTCCTCATAGAGCTCAGCCTCCCAGATAAACTGTTCTGCAAATAGATTGAAAAGATATGGCGATAGGACACATCTCTGGCATACATCCTTCCCAATTTTGAACATTGCAGTGTTTTCTTGCTCTGTTCTGATGACTGCCTCCTTGTCCAAGTATAGGCTTTGCATAAACACAATCAAATATTCTAAGATTCCCATTCTTATAGTCAGCCACAGTTTGTTGTGATCCACACAGTCAAATAACTTTGAATAGTCAATGAAACCCAGGTAAACATTCCTCTGGCACTCCCTGCTTTCATCTATCTAATATTAGCTATAATCTCTCTAGTACCACAGCATCTTCTAAACTCAACCTCAACCTGCACTTCTGGCAGTTAACTCTTGATGTAGTGTTTTAATTTTTTTTGGATAATCTTCAGAAAAATCTTGCTTATGTGATATCATTCAATAATTTATACACTCTTTCAAGGTCATCTTTCTTTGGAATGGGAACAAATATAAATCTCTTATAGCCAGTTGGCCAGGTAGTTGTCCTCCAAATTTCTCCACACACCTTGGAGAGCACATTCAGGGCAGCATCTGTTTGCTGAAATATGTCAATTGTTATGACATTAATTCCACAAAGTTATAGGGTTCAAAATAACCATAGAATCAAAGTAATCCAATCTCACCTTGGTTGACTGATTCATTTACACAACATGTTCCAAAAGTTTCTCTGCAGTCTACTCTTAAATTATCTACTATTAAGCCACTGGGGAAGCTCTGGTGGCCTAGTGGTAAGAATCTGCACTGCCATCCCAAAGGTATGTGAGAATCACTAGCTGCTCCACAGAAGAAGAATGGACAATATCCTTCCATGTGGTAAACTGCCTCTGACCCCTGGAGGGTCAGCTATGGGTCATTTCCTACTACATGATACACAACAACAACAATTCCTGCAGCATATTCCCTTTAGTAACTTTCCTTGCTTGATAAGCTCTTTTGTATGTATTTTGTTTTTGATTTTCAGTGTTATCTATTTGACACAATGATAGACTTTGGAATAAGCAGAGGACAAAATATTACATAGTTCTGAACTTTCCAGGAAATTAGAATTAGGGCAAACCCACAAAAATGTATTGGATTATTTTTTGTTTTGTTTTATTAAATGTTATTAATTTTAATGAACATTTACAGAGATTTTTGTTTCCCATTCATTCATTGTTACACTATTTTGGGGTATCTCTAGTAAATATTGACTTTTTTCCCCCACAAGTATAAAAATGTAAACTAAGTATTTTTTGTCTAATTAAAGAAGTATGGGAATTTATATTACTTGAATAGTTTTCCCACAAAGTTTTATATGAATTTGTTAAGCTTTGTCTCCTTGTAAAAGATTTAAAATAGTACTTCTATGATATGGTCCCTATGATTTGATTGAAAAATAAATTTCCTTTGAATTTCCCACCATTCTGCATTCCCCACTGGAGAATGCATGAATAACCCTCAGAACAGTGTGTCACACTTCATTAATCAGGATATTATATCTACTTTCTATGTAAATACTCTTCTTGATCCATTATTTTTGTTGTTAGGTGCCATCAAGTCGAGCATGAATCATAGTGACCGTATGAACAAAAGATCTGATACATTATGCTGAGTGAAATAGCTCAGTCATAAAAGGACAAATACTGCATAATGCAACTGATGTAGAATGGGACTGACATCAGGGTTAGGGTGAGACTGAGAAAAATTGGATAAATTATGTATACTTCATTGAAACAGATGAAGGAGAGAACAGTTTAAAAGTGATATATGATTGGGTATTATGGTTATTACAAGAGTCCAGACTGAAGATTGCATAATGGAGTGAAGGCGGTTGGGAGGGATTGTATACCAATGAAGGAATTTTTCTTTTACTTTTCAAAGAGAAGAGCAAACTGGGGGTGGGAGGAAGGAGTGAGTAGGGAGGAAAATGCAACAATGAATGAATGGGAATCCAAAATCTCTGTAAATGTTCATTAAAATTAATAAAACAATTTTTTTTAAAAAAAGATCTGAACCTTGTTCTATCTTGTGCCATCCTTATACTTCCTGACACTTAACAGCCAATTGCTGCAGTCACCATATCAATCAACCGACCCTCCATTCTTCCCAACATCATATCCCTCTGCAATGAAAAGCACCTCCTCACAACATGTCCATAGTATGTGAGGTGAAGTCTCATTATTCTTGCCTCCAAAAAGCACAGCTGCTGCACCATTTCCAGCTCATATATGTCCATTCTCTTGGCTGTCCATATGATTTTCAGTGCTCTTCTCCAACACCACAGCTCAAAGATATCAATTCTTTTTCTGTCACCATTCATTGTCCAAGTCTTGGATGCATAGCTAGTAATTGGTAAGCCTGTGGCCTGAATCAGGTGCACCTTAGTTCTCAGACTGACATCACTAATCTTCAGTAATTTAAATGTCTCTAACAGCAGATTTTCTCAGTGCAATGTATCTCCTTATCTCCTGATTGTTCATACTAGGGCTGTTAATTGTGGATCCAAATAAAATGAAGCTGTTGATATTTTCAATCCCCTCTCCCTCCATCATGACACTGCCTATTAGTCCAGTGGTAAGAATCTTTGTTTTCTTGTTATTGAGACACAATCCATGGTGAAGGCAGCATTCTCTTAAAACTTGATACATCTAAAGTCATCTTGAAAGAACACAATTTTAAATTAATATACTGATCCCTAGGTTGTAACAACTTAAGAATATGTTTCTGTCTCTAATAATGTTATGTTAAAGAGATACTAATGTTGGATATGCAACAATGGAAATACATTGATTAAATACAGAATTTCTGATTTCAAAGTTGAATAAAGACTATTTCCAGTGTTTCACTGGCAGCTTTAAAATTTAGTAACTAAAAAGTAATTCCAATGTATCATACTCATAAGATAAAGATAAAAACAGAGGACATTAATTACTGAACATTAATAGCACATAAATGCTCAAATTCACACACTAGATTTTAATGTTTCATACACTGTGATGTGACTCTGAAAAGCCTTAAGATACAATTTTCATCCCATGAAGTTCACATATTTAAATTTTAAAGTTTGCAATTAAATTGTTGTTGTTCCTATCATGTGCTGTTGAGTCACTTGCACTTATTAAGACACTAGTACAACAGCTCTCAACCCTGCTTTGTCCCGAGCTAACCTTATTGTCTCTGGTACACCTGCTCTCATAACTCCAGTCACTGAATCAATCCATCTCATTGAGGATCTTCCTCTCTTGCACCATCCTTCCACCCTCCCAAGCATGATGTCCTTCTCTGACAACTGGTCTCTTCTTTCAACATGCCCAAAACACAGCAGACAGAGTTTCAAAATCCTTGCCTCCAAGTATCAGCCTGGTTTTACTCTCTCTAGGACAGTTAATTCTCCTAGCAGTCCATGTTATATTCCGTTATCTTCTCCATCACTAGCTCAAAGGTATCAATTATCATTCTGTCTTTACTACTCATTGTCCAGCTTTCTGATGCAAAGCAAGTAATTGCAAAGACTATGGCCTGGATCAGGCACATCTTAGTCTCCAGACTGAAATTGTTGCTCTTCAATACTCTAGAGCGGTTCCTAACAGCAGACTTTCTCAATGCAATTTTTCATTTGATTTCTTGCCTGCTGGAAGCCAGAGTGTTGATTAAATAGTTTTTAGTATACTCGCATAGTTGTACAACTGTCAAGCTACACAATCTATATTTAGAACATTGTATTAGTTTGCCTTCCACAAAAAGTCCACAAAATTTCCATATTAAATTTCAATTTTATTTCAATTTTACTATAAGTCTAAGTTAGGTAAATATATATATATATATATTTGACTATTACGGATGTTTCATATGTTGTTGTTAAGTACCATAGAGTCGTCAGCGACTCATAGTCACCCTATGAATGAAAGTCCTCAGCACTTGTGTGACTTTCATCCGTTCTCCAAGTTCATAGGGTTTCTGGAGGCAAGCTATTACGGAAGTGGATGCCACTCCTGCTTCCAAGCTTGTTTTAATCGGGGATCTCTACCAAACACTGTCCACCATAGGTAACCATTATCACATTTGATAATGTGACATCAGTGTCACAGTGTTCAGCTTCACAGCAACCATGAGTTACCTCTGTACAGCAAGTGGACACACCAGGGCTATATGAGCTAGAACAATGTTTGATTAAAAACAGGCCTGAGGGCTGCAGATTAAAGTCACCCATCTCTGGTTTGGTAACATAACTTTCTGTCTACTAAGCCAATTGGTCTCTCTTTAATGTTTCATGTAAAAGTATTAATATGTTATCTTTTGTATCGGACTTCTTTGACAAACCATATTTTCGTAATTCCCCTTGTTTTCTAGTATATCAATATTTTATTCCTTTTTATGGCTGATTAATATCCATTTCTCAGTTGATTTATATTTGATGTGGAAATCACATTCATTATGGGCAGTGTTGTATAGCCAATTAGCCCAAGTTAGTAAATGCATACCTATAAAAAGATAAGTTGGCCGAAATTGTATTAGAGATATATCTATAAAAATTACAAAAAACATGATAATTTATGCGACTGTTGATGTACAATCAAGCATTTCATGGGATCTTCTTCCTTGGTTTGGAGATATAAGGCTATGATTTCATGGAACATTTCCTTAATAATGTATTTATTATTTCTATTCTGCCTGTTAGTTAATGGCATAGCCTCAGCTTGAAGTCATTCCAGATGCAACAATTTGTCTTTATTCACTTGGAATAACAGACTATGGGGTGAGAATGGAATGTGTGGTAAATTTCACCCTTAGACAAATATTTTTGCCGTAAGACTAGAAGACATAAATGGTACCATGACTGGGCATGCTCATTTACAATAGAATAGAAAAATTCTAATAAAAAGGGACTGTATAGAAGAGAATTTCAACATCTAATGTACTCCAATCTTTGTTGCAGCCATGAAGGAAAAATAAAACCTTGAAACTATTTCCATGAGATCTTCCTTAAACCAGAATCAAGAATATCTCCTGAAATCTTCTTCAAGCCAAGCAATAGCTTAGTTCTGCTAGTTTAGAACATCTTCCTGTAAAAGACATTTTTTTTTCCAAGAAGCATTCATGTGTGATCAACTTGAAAGCAGTCACTTCAAAGATTAGATATGAATGCTGACAAGCAATGAGTTTAATTTTGATGAGAAAGGGACAACATAGAAAGGGAGGTACAAATGTTGCACAACTGAAATAATTGCACATGTAGAAATTATCCAGTTATTATGTTTTGCTGTGTATATCTGCAGCAATATTGAAACGATCAAAACTTTAAAAAATATATTGCTGCTGTAGATATGTATAGCACTGGAGGCTGAGCCTTTGTGTTGTGAGTCACAAAGAAAGAACAGTTGCAAACACACCCTAATGATTGGAATGCGGAATGTGAGAATTATGAATGTAGGAAAATTGTGGGTTGTTAAGGAAGAAATGAACACATAAATATTGACATACTAGGCATTGGCAAAATTAAATATATTGGCATGGGATATTTTGAATTATATGGTCTACAACACTGGAAATGAAAAGGTGAGAAAAATATAGAATCACATTCATAGTTTAAAAGGCCATTTCTAGATCCATCTTGAAACACATTGTTGTGAACAATCATCATACACATACAAGGAAAACGTGTTAATACCACTATCATTCAAATTTTTGCACAAATAACCAGAGGAAATAAATGACTTTTACCAACTATTTCTGTCAGAAATTGAACATGCAACCAAGTTCCCTTAGTAATAATGGATGACAGGAATGCAAAAGTTGGGAACAAGGAAGAAAGATAAGTAGT
>NW_006399953.1:4324484-4326509 GCF_000299155.1 Elephantulus edwardii
CTTTTTAATGCATAGCAAGTGATTGCAAAGACCATGGCCCCTATCAGGCACACCTTAGTCTCCAGAGTGACATCATCACTCTTCAGTACTTTGAAGAGGTCCCTAACAGCTGACTTTTCCATTACAATTCATCTTTTCATTTCCTGGCTAGTGGTGTCAATAGTATTGATAATAAACTAATAGATTTTTTGAAAAGAATACCATCAGGAAGAATATGAAAACAACATTACAAAGACAGAAGAAGAAGAAAAGGCTAAAATGGATGTCAGAAAACATCCTGAGTATTGCACTAAAGCACCAATAATCCAATTAAGATGTTATGAAGCTGACAGAAGATTTCAAAGGGTAGCATGGGAAGATAAAGCAAAGTATTATAATGAAATGTGCAAAAACCTGGAATTGGAAAATCAAAAGAATCAAACTCACTCAGCATTTCTTAAGCTGAAGAATTGAATCTGAAGAACAAATTCAAGCCTCAAGTTGTAACACTTAAGGATTTTCTGTACAGAATGTTGAATGATGCAAGAAGCATCATAAGAAGATGGAGAAAAGTACACAGAGTCACTATGCCAAAAAAGAATTGGCTGACACTAAACAATTCCATGAAACAATGTAGAATCAAGAGCCTGTTGTGATGAAGGAAAAATTTCAAGCTGCTGTGAAGGAATTCGGGGGGTGGGGGGGGGAAGAAGAGAATCTCCAGGACTTGACAGCATACCAATTGACCTATTTCAACAAATAGGTGCTGACCTGCACGTGCTCACCAAGTTGTGTCAAAAAATCTGGAAAACAATCACCTGGCCAACTTACTGGAAGAGATTCATATTTATTCGAATTTCTAAAAGAAGTTACTTGACAGAGTGTGGAAATTATTGAACAATATTTTAATATCACATAGAAGCAAGGTCCTGCTGAAAACTATCCCAAAAAGACTGGAACAGCAAGTCAAAAGAAAACTGCTGGATATGCAGGTTAGGTTTAAAAGAGGTCATGGCACTAGGGATATTATAGCCAATATTAGCTAAAGCTTAGCTGAGAACAGATAGTACCAGAGGAATGTCCATCTGTTTTACATTAATTGTGCAAAAGCATTTGACTGTGTGGATCACAACAAAATACTGTGAACTCTCAATCTGAGAAGAATGGTAATATCAGAACACTTGGTTGTGCTTATGAGAAACCTATACTTGAACTTGGAGGCAGTTCTCAGAACAGAGCAAAGAAACGTAGCATAGTTCAAAATCAGGAAATGCATTCAGTGTTGGATTAGAAGGTAGCTTATAATAACAGTGTTATTTAATGCTCTTTTATACACATAATTCTCACAACTTCTTTTCCCATAACTTCATTTTCCCATACTACAAAATGAAATATCATTTAACTATCTTTGTAGATTTTTTTCCTTTCCTTTACTAAAACAGATACCCTCTTGTAAATTAGTTTCTATTTGCTGGTGTGTCTAATAAAGTGTGGTTTCAAAATCTCATGTAACATTAAAGATGAAGACGCTAAAGAAAGATATAAAGTGTCCTAAACACTTCATATTTTGTTAATGGAATTCACACAATTTTCTCTTGTGATAGACTCTTCATGTTCAGACCATACAGCTACTTAAAGTAACAGGCCTTATTTTATTAATTTGCATTATTCTTCCTGTGTTTTCCTGTAATATTCACTTATGTAGCATACATTTGAGGCCTTGAAGACTAATGAGCGAAGACCAGATGAGTTGTAAGAGGAAATGTATCATCCAGGAAGAGTGCAAACAGTCATTACAAATACAGAAGAGGAAGAAAACACCAAAATGGATATCAGAAGAAACTCTGAAGATTGCACTGGAACATAGAGAAGCCAAAACACAAGGAAGAATTCAAGACACTAAGGAGCTGAACAGAAGATTCCAAAAGGCAGCACGGAATGACAAAGCAAAATATTACAATGAAATGTGCGAGGAGCTAGAGTCAGAAAATCAAAAGGGCAGAACTCGTTCAGCAGTTCTTAAGCTCAAGGAAATGAAGAACAAAT
>NW_006399953.1:4327544-4328985 GCF_000299155.1 Elephantulus edwardii
GCAAATGACTCGACGGCACATAACAACAACAACAACAGCATACATTAGCAGAAAACTCTTCTGGCTACTTATTTTATTAGCATTTAAAGTGTTGGCTCTGAAATATTGGCATCATAACTTTGAGCTCCAGGAAGCTTGTTTAAACAAACTAAGGATGCAAACAGAAGTGTCATTGAGCGGTACCTTTCCTTCCTTAGGTCGGTTTTGTTTCTTCTCCTTACATGGTCGACATTAATATTGATTTCTTTTTTTCTCTCATATTCTTCTTGCTACCTCTTCTTCCACTTTCCCTGGATTTTCCACAGGCCTTCCATGTGATAACACTTTCAGAATGTGCCTGAATCGTTACATTCCAGGAAAGTGTCTGACTTCCTTTCCTCATACATGTCACCACAACTAGTTCAGTTCATAACAAAACTTTAAAAATCTAATGAGACGAATTTGTACTAGCCTATGAATAAATGACTAATTTTATTTTTGTACTGCTAAAGAGTTTGCCTGTTTGTTTCTCAGTAAATACCTTATAAATAGAATTCAATGACTGTCTTGTTTATTTGTTCACAATGCCTTCAAGGTGGCTATACATTTTATCACACAGAGGACAGGCCAATTCACTTAGATATAATTATAGTAATAAAAAGAATGATTCTACTGCTGATAATTTATATTTCTCTGACACCTCATATTTTACAAAGCACACTTAATCATTATTATATTTGAACTTTTTAAAAGAAAAAAAATCCTGTGAAGTAGTTGTGATCATTACTTTCATTTTACAAGAATATTTATTTGAAAATGAGTATGTGTCAAGTGAAAATTGTAGCATTTCTCTTGTCTTACTATAGCCACAAAGTAAGAGACACTGAATGATTTGGACAAAATTGCCTGCATTTGTCCAAAATTTTCTATACTGAAAATTTATGTTTTTATTAGAGCTTTTGAATGGCTATTTTAAAAAAATGTATTTTGCTATTCTGTTAAGCAATGAGTTGATTCTCTACCTACAGTCAACTGATTTCTGACAAGGAGTTGAAATCAATTAAGTGGGGAAATGATAGCCTTTTTTAACAAATGTTGTTGGCAAAATTGGAAAACTATCTATAGAAGACTCAAGCAAAATCCACACCTCACTCCGTACACAAAAAACAACTCTAGGTGGATCATGGACCTAGGACTAAAACCAAGGACTATAATATTCATTAAAGAAAAGCTTGGAAGAACGCTAGTAGTCCTAATCCACAACATACAGTCTTCCAAGTATCCTGAAAAATCTACAACCAGATGACAAAATAGATGAATGGGACAATCAAATCCCTATGCACATCCGAAAACTTCTCCAACACGGTAAAAAGGAAGTCACAGCCTGGGAAAAAGTATTCAGTAATGATATGTCAGATAAGGGACTTATATTTAGAATTTATAAAATACTTGAGCACCACAA
>NW_006399953.1:4330112-4330636 GCF_000299155.1 Elephantulus edwardii
AAAGAATTTATAATAAAGTACCCAATTGCTCCATGACAGGAAATGGAATTAGTTGACTGAAAAATCTTGATACTCATACTCACCTTCCTGCAATACTGGAGACAGCCCTGGATTTGTAATGATTTGGTTATCAATGTGAAAACATGAGTGAGTGGTGAGAAAAAAATGGGAGATGAGGAGTGGGAAATGTAGTCTTTGAGTATTGTTATTGGATATTGTTGTGAAATAATGCATATTAATTCAAATAACATGAAAGAGTTGTCAATGTACTAATATGTTCTGTTTCCTGAAAATTTTATGTTTAAAAAGTATCTGCTAGATATTAATGTACTCGTTCATTACTGTTTTAGCCTAGTTGTTGTAATTGTTGTTGTCGTGATGTGCCATTGAGTCTCCTGTGTACAACAGCCTAAACCCTGTTCTATCTCTTGCCAATCTTATTGTCTCCTACACACAGTGTCTGAATCAATTCATCTCATCGAGTATCTTCTTATCCTGCCCTGTCCCTCCATCCTCCCAAGCAT
>NW_006399953.1:4331101-4336024 GCF_000299155.1 Elephantulus edwardii
TTTTCTCAAGTAACGGTCAAGTAGTGTAGAAGACATGTAACTAAGTGATTCTACTAATCCTTCATTAGTGTTATTCATTGTTTTGTGTTGGTTCAAAAGTAATAAGCAAAGAGATACAATAGGTATGCTTCAATAATTAAAGTGTGAATATAAGTGGATTATACTCTGTTTAAGTATACAATTAGAAATTACATTTTTTTCCTTTCACAAGCTTTAATTATTGACCTATTTTTCCAGACATACAGGACTGTGATTTTAGGAATGCTAGTACATGAGTATGAAATAGTTATCTCCAAGAACTTGGAAATAAAGTGGGGTGGTTTTGTTTTGTTTTGTTTTTCCTATATTTAGATCTATTTCTACTTATTTTTGAAAACATATTCTGGAGTTTTTTAATTGAAGAAATAAAATGGTACCCATGTCTGTTAGATTTTCTCTTAATCTGATTGAAGATGTTGACTAGCATGCACAAAGAAAGGAAAAAGAAAACTTACACAAACAAAAAATTTGTTAATTAGAAAGGAGATTGGTCAGTAAAAGCAACGTAGGTAAGGAAGACTTGGAATCTAATTGTTGGCAGGCACTTCCAAACACTATTCTGTGAACAAATTGGTCACATAACATGCTGTATTTTAGAAAGATTAAACATTCCTATCCTTTATATAATCTAGAGAGCATCAATTAACTTTTAACACATTCAGTAAATTTCATGACTTCACAAAATTTTTTTTATTTTTATAATTAGAGCTGTTCGCCTTTTAAAAGGTTGTGAATACGTTAATCATTTTGTTTCTAATTTTGTAGGGAATAATTTTTTTCTGTAAATTTTCAAAATAATGTCCAATATCTCTTGGTATTATTTGCCCGCTAATACCTCTTTCAGTCCTTTGTCAGACTACCTCACAAAATTCAAAGGTACAATACAAAAGTTCATGATTTTATCACACAATTTAGGTAACGAAGAAGAGAAAAACAGTCACAGTTTTGCCTAGATTTACAGAATGAGTGTTAAGTATTATATTAAATTACTTCACTTAAGGCTCATCACAACTTTATTATATAAGCAATAATATTTTGTGCGTAAGATTACCTAACTTACCGAAGATAATAACTATTCAAAACTAAAATTGTGTCAGGATTTTAACCCGTGCTACATAATTTTAGCTGGAGCACTAGTGTTTTAGTGGTAACAAGTTGTGCTGTCAACCCAAAATCAAACGATCCAAATCTAATAACTTCTTTGTAGGAGAAAGAGGGAAATTATTTCTCATGTGAATGATAACCTCAAAAAACTTACTGAATGGTTAGCTATAAGTTGTTTCCTACTCAATTGTACATAATAGCAACAAACTTAGCATTGGCTTGTGGTTCTCATTTAATGATCTCATTCAAACTAAAAAAAGAAAAAAAAAGGAGAGAGAGAGAGAATATTAATATAACACCACCACCAACATAAGAGAGCTCTGTAGGCCTGGTGGATAGAAAGTGATGCTCCCAAGTCAAAGCTAGGCGATTTTAATCTGCAGCCCTCAGACATGGTTTTAATTGGTTTTGGTCAAACATTCTTCTAAGTGGTATAGCACTGGTCTGTCCATTTGCTGTACAGAAGTAACTCATGGTTGCTGTGATACTAAGCACTGTGACAATGATGTGTCAAATGTGATAATGGTCACTCCTAGTGGACAGTGTTTGGTGGAGCTACCCGATTAAAACAAGCTTGGAAGCAGGAGTGGCATCCACTTCCAAAATAGCTTGCCTCCAGAAATTCTATGAACTTGGAGAAATGATGAAAGTTAAACATACAAGTGTTCAGGGTTTTTTTGTTCATAGAGTCATGAAGAGTCATCTACAACTCAACAGCACTTAACAACAACAACAATGACAGTTCTCTTTTAGTATAATTAGTGGAACACCTGTCTCAAATCACAGTAAAATAGTAACATTTTGTGTTAGCTGTCAATTGTAAATGTAATGGCAGTTGACTTAAATTTGTTTTTTGTGAGGTACTTTTAGGTTTATTCTAAGAATATATCATAATAAAATATTTCTGTAAGCAAAA
Source organism: Elephantulus edwardii (assembly GCF_000299155.1). NCBI lineage: Eukaryota > Metazoa > Chordata > Mammalia > Macroscelidea > Macroscelididae > Elephantulus > Elephantulus edwardii. The sequence continues at coordinate 4,333,161 of NW_006399953.1, forward strand.
AAGTGATTTCAGGTATCTTGAAGTAAGAATCAAAAGGAGAACAATGCCATTTAAATAATTAAATCTGTATTTTCCACTTCCTGTTCATTGTCAGTTTTGGCAAGTGTTCAATGTATGATCTATAAGAACGTTTAACTTCTGATAGGTTTTGTGAGGTCTAGTGATGTAGTTTGCTGCAGAAAGTTAAGAACTGTAGTCTTCAATATGAATTGAAACTTAACATGAAGAAGATAAAGATTCTCACCACCGGGACAATGGCAGCACCATGAGATATGGAGGAAAGACCAAGGTTGTTAACAATTACAGCTTGTTCACCTTCCAGAATCAATACTCTTGAAACCAGCAGTCAGGAAATCAAAAGATAAATTGCATTGGGAAAATCTGCTGTCAAGGACCTCACCAGAGTACCGAAAAGCAATGATGTCAGTCTAGAGACTAAGGTTTGCCTGATCCAGGTCATGATCTTTGTAATTATTTGTCATGCATCAGAGAACTGGACAATGACTATGGATCACAGAAGTAGAATTTATGCCTTCTAACTGTGGTACTGGACAAGAATCTTGAACATACCATGGACTGCCAAGAAAACAAATAGGTCTGTATTGGAGAGCCTCCTTGGAGGCTGGGATTTTGAAGCACCATCTCATGTACTTTGGACACATGGCCAGGGCAGACCAGTCTTTGGAAAAGGATATCATACTCGGAAGGGTGGAGGGACTGTGCAGGAAAGGAAGACCCTGGATGAGATGGATTGATACACTAACTGGGACAAAGAGGATTGGTGTGGTGGAATCAGTAATAATTGCTCAAGATAGAGCAGGCTTCAGAGCTGCTGTACATATAGGGCCACTATGGGTTGAATGTGACTCGATGGCAAATATCAACAGTGGTAACACAGTTTACAGAGGGTTGCATTGCAGACACAAAAGCATTGCCTTCTTGGTGGTCTGAATCCACCAGCAAGTCCAAAGGAAAAAGAAAGATAAATACTCTCCTGTTATGCAATTGACAGCCTCCAAATTTCCACTGGAAGGTTAGTTATAACTCACTCCCTAATCGAAAGCAATGTGTTTGAGTTTTTAACCTATAAATTGGAAATTACATATTCAGAATTATTGTTGTTTTTTGGGTTTTTTTAGAATTATTGTTTTGTTATGTCATTCAGGTCTTCTCCCTATGAGCTGTAGTCAACTCTGTGGCACATAGCAACAACAATATGTCCATGCTGGTTTCTGTTTTTAATTTACTTATTTTGTTTAACTCTCATGTGTGAAAATGTTCAATTATTTTGAATTTTCCATTTCTTGTTTTAGTACAGATTTTGTGTTGTTGTTGTTTCTAGCTGCTATTAAGTTATAACTACTCTGAATAGTTACCTATGAACAACAAATCTGAACCTTGCCTATCCTCTGCCATCCTCATGTTTTCTGCAATGCTCAAGCTCATAGTGAGGGTCATAAGGTCAATCTGTCGGTTTGAGGAATTTCCTCCCTTCTGATCCTCTAGCTTGCCAATTTTCTTAGCTTGAGTTTTCCTCCTGAAAATATGCCCAAAGTGAGATGATGTTTCATCATTCTTGCCTCTGAGAAGCATTCAGGTTGCTATTCTTTTAGGATTGATTTGTTTGCAAGATAATTTTGTTTACTTTTTAGCAGTCAGATACTCTAGTCTTTGGAAAAGGATATCATACTCGGAAGGGTGGAGGGACTGTGCAGGAAAGGAAGACCCTGGATGAGATGGATTGATACACTAACTGGGACAAAGAGGATTGGTGTGGTGGAATCAGTAATAATTGCTCAAGATAGAGCAGGCTTCAGAGCTGCTGTACATATAGGGCCACTATGGGTTGAATGTGACTCGATGGCAAATATCAACAGTGGTAACACAGTTTACAGAGGGTTGCATTGCAGACACAAAAGCATTGCCTTCTTGGTGGTCTGAATCCACCAGCAAGTCCAAAGGAAAAAGAAAGATAAATACTCTCCTGTTATGCAATTGACAGCTTCCAAATTTCCACTGGAAGGTTAGTTATAACTCACTCCCTAATCGAAAGCAATGTGTTTGAGTTTTAACCTATAAATTGGAAATTACATATTCAGAATTATTGTTTTGTTATGTCATTCAGGTCTTCTCCCTATGAGCTGTAGTCAACTCTGTGGCATATAGCAACAACAATATGTCCATGCTGGTTTCTGTTTTTAATTTACTTATTTTGTTTAACTCTCATTAGTTACTTACAGGAATGTGTGAAAATGTTCAATTATTTTGAATTTTCCATTTCTTGTTTTAGTTCAGATTTTGTGTTGTTGTTGTTTCTAGCTGCTATTAAGTTATAACTACTCTGAATAGTTACCTATGAACAACAAATCTGAACCTTGCCTATCCTCTGCCATCCTCATGTTTTGTGCAATGCTCAAGCTCATAGTGGGGGTCATAAGGTCAATCTGTCGGTTTGAGGAATTTCCTCCCTTCTGATCCTCCAGCTTGCCAATTTTCTTAGCTTGAGTTTTCCTCCTGAAAATATGCCCAAAGTGAGATGATGTTTCATCATTCTTGCCTCTGAGAAGCATTCAGGTTGCTATTCTTTTAAGATTGATTTGTTTGCAAGATAATTTTGTTTACTTTTTAGCAGTCAGATACTCTTCACTATCACTACAATTCAAAGCCATTGTTACTTCTTCTGATATCCTTACCCACTGTTTAACATTAGATGCATAGGAAGTAATTGGAAATGCAGTGGCTTGGATCAGGGGCATGTTTGTCCTAAAACTGACATCCTTGCCCTTTAGAACTTTGGAGATGTTCTTGACAGCAGATTTCCCCAGTGTGATATGTCTTTAGATTTCCTGAGTTCTGGGACCAGC
>NW_006399953.1:4336531-4344860 GCF_000299155.1 Elephantulus edwardii
GATTGACTTCCTGGCTGTTCCTTGCCAAAGTGCTATGCAGGACATTTTACATTAATTTCAATAAGATTTTGTTAAAATTATATTAATGATTTTTAAAATAATTTTCACACTGTGTTAGTTCACCAGTTTTTTGGGAGGGAGGATGGGGAAAAAAATCCATAATCTGTTTCAGTCAATTGGCCAGAAATATATCTTCATCATTGGTTGACATAGACTGGTGAACACATCCAGGATTACAATTGTTTCTTGAAACACTTCAATTGAGAGTACATAAATTTCTGGGGCCTTATTTTTTTGTCAGTAATTTCCATGATTCCATGAAGCTTGGACTGATTCCCTCAGTACTATTGGTTCTTGATCACACAAAAATTGCTGAAATGTTTCAAGATCAATCAATTCTTTTTGGCAAAGTGACTCGTTGTCCCTTCATCTTATATTGATGTTTTCTTCACGGTCCAAAATGTTGCCCATAGAATCCTTCAGAATTGCAACTCAAGGTCTGAATTTGTTCTTCAGTTATTTCTCCTTGAGAAATATTTCCATTTTCTTCCCTTTTGCTTTCTAACTCCAGTCCTTGCATAATTCATTGCAAAATGTTCCTTTGTCTTCTGGAGCTGTGCTTTGAAATCTTCTGCTCTCTTACTATGTCATTGCTTCCTATTGTTTTCAATTCTTTTCATTCCAGTGCAAACTCTCTTCTGATATTCATTTTGGCCCCTTATTTCTTTTATATCTTTGTAATAACACATTTTTGTAAATTTTTGTATATATTAAAGCTATGGGAATATGTATATAAAAATAATGTGCATTGATTACTTCTATATGTCTAAGATTTGTGATCTATTTATTTTGGTTACCTTTGCAGTTTAAATTAATAATTATTGTAATAAGAATATATATTTTTAGTTTACTTTGGGTTTTTGTGTATGCTTGTTAGTCCCTTGTTAAGGTAGTCCTTCAACAGTTCAGTTATCAAAAGATTTGTGGTTCCAACCCATCAGCTGATCCGTGGGAGAAACGTTGACTGTCTGATTCATATAGATTTACAATCTGGAAACTCTATATGGCAAATCTTCCAAGTCCTTTAGGGTCATCTTGCGTTAGCATCAACTGAAGTAGATTGGATTTGGCTTTGTTTTTTGTACTTAACATAAGTAATCTCTTTTGGATTTATATTTATCATTTTACTATATGTGTTTCCAAAGCACTGAAGAGCAATAATGTCAGTTTGAAGATTAAAGTGCACCTGATTCAAGCCTGGTCTTTTCAATCACCTGTTGTGCATGAGAGAGCTGGACAATGAATAAGGATGATAGAAGAATTGATGCCTTTGAGTTGTGCTGGAGAAGAGTTGTATATCTCTTGAAAAGTCAAAAGAACAAACAGATACGTACTCTAAAGAATGTGGCCTGAGAGATTGGAGCAATAATGATGAAGGTTTGTCCTTCATACTTTGTACATATAATTAGATGAGGCTATTCCTTGGAAGGGGACATAATGTATGTAAAGACAAAGGGTCAGTGAAGGAGAGAAAGACCCCCAATGAGATGGATTGACACTGTGACCTCAGCAATGGGCTATAGTGTCTCAGAGATGATGAGGATGGAACAGGACAGGGCAGGTTTCAGGTTGGCTGTTGACTTGATGATATCTAACAATAGCAACAACAACCACAACATATGTGTCTATATGATAGATGCATTAGATACATTTTATATTTTTTCCTTTTCCTTTTTCTCACTCTCACTTGAATTAGCCAAATATATTTATTTTACATTTGACCGTTCCTTTTGATTTGTTAAATATATATATTGTTTGCTTTACATTGTCAAATTGTTGTATTTGAATTTGTATATATTTGCCTGATTTAGGGCAGTGATTATTGGAATCAAAAGGATGGTGTACACCCTTATCGAAACTTATATGTTAATATTACAATAAATTTTACGTTTCCTTCAATTTTAATTTGACAAAGCATTTCAGTGGGTGTTTTATATAGTCAATTTTTCTTAGAGTTCATTTATATATTTATATTTTCCATATATTTACTGTTTACTGTAATGACTCTATTTAATTGTCTTCCTATGTATGGTTTTCTCTCCACTCTCTGTCTACTCTTTCTGTCGTTATTATTTACTACTGGTTTATTTTAAAAGTTCTTATGCATTGTTTTTCACATCAGATATTTCCCACTTCCTTCAAATCCCCCCCACCTACCAATTTTTGTGAACTTATAATTAAACACCCTCCAATCCCCACATACCCTCACTCTTCTGCTCTCCATCTCCCCCCTTTGAATCATAAAACTCATTCTACAGTAATGGTTTTATACAGTATTTGTCCTTATAAGACTGAGTTAGTTCACTCAGCATAATGTTCTCCAGTCTCTCCCAAGTTAGGAAATGATCTACAAAAATCATTGCTACTGCGTGCTGTGTAGTATTCCATTGTGTGAATACACCATAATTTCTCAATCCATTTGATTGTGGTTGGACGTTTGGTTGTTTCCATGTTTTTTCAAGGTGAATAATACTGCTATAAGCATTGATGTACAAGTTTCTGTGTCTCTGTTCTCACTCTTCAGGGTATATTCCAAGCAGTGGGATAGCTGGGCCATATGGAATTTCTATGCTCTGCTTTCTAAGGAAATGTCAAATCACCTTCCAAAGTGGTTGTACCATTTTATAATCCCACCAAAAATGTATATACGTTCCAATCTCCACCTCCTCTCCGACATTTATTACTTACTGTCCTGTTAAACTTTGCCACTGCTACTGGAGTGAGATGATGTGTCATTATGGTTTTGATTTGCATCTCTCTTATTGCCATTGGTTTTGAGCATTGCTTCATGTGTTTTTTGATCATCCAAATATCTTCCTCTGTGAAAATTCTTTCCATGTCTTTTGCCCACCTATACACTCTTATCCTAGTCTCCTCCCAATCCCCCATTTCAGACCTATTTTATAATAGTGGTGCTATTTAGCATTTGTCTTTTTGTGACTGAGATATTTCATTCAGTATAATGTTATCCAGCATCATCCATGTTGTGCAATGCTTTATGAGTTTATTGTTTTCAGTGCTGCATAATATTCCACTGAATGAATATCCCATAGCTTTTCTATCCATTCATTTGTTCATGGGCACTTAGGTTACTTCCATCTTTTTGTACTGTAAATAATTAGAGATGTGAATATATCTGTTTCGATGGTTGTTCTAATTTCTTTAGGATACATTCCCAGTAGTGGAATTACTAGATCAAATAGTATTTCTATTGCCAACTATTTTTTTAAATACAATTTTTACTTTATGCTGCTTTACTTATAAAATTTGCATACATTGTTTTCACACCAAATCTTTCCCGTTTCCTTTACTCACCCCTCCCTCTAACCATCAATCATACTGTGATCAATCCCTGTCCATCTTCACTCTTCTGCTCCCACCTCCCCCTCCTTGGAACCTCATACACATTTTACTAGTTATCCTTCTATTTCTACAATAATGGTCTTATACTGTACTGTATTTGTCCTTGAGAGACTGAGTTGGTTCATTTAGCATAATATTATCCAGTTCCTCCCAAGTTAGGTAGTGATTTTCAAAATCATTGCTCTTGCATTCTTTGAATACACCATAATTTCTCAGACATACCTCCATCATGTGAACATACCATAATTTCTCAAATCTTTCAATGGTGGTTGGACATTTGTGCTCTTTCAGTGTTCATGAGATGGTGAGTAATACTGCTATGAACACTGGGGCACAAGTCTCCATGTGTGCCTCAGTTCTAATTTTCTCAGATTATATTCCAAGCAGTGGTATAGCTGGGACATATGGAATTCCTATGTTTGGCATTTTTAGGAAATACCAAACTGCCTTTCATAACAACAACAACAACAACAACAACATAGAGAGAGATCAGTTGGCCTAGCGAACAGAAGGTGATATTACCAATCCAAATACGGGTGATTTTAATCTGTGGCCTTCAGTCAGTATTCTTCTAGGTCGTATAGCCCTGGTCTGTCCACTTGCTGTACAGAGGTAATTTGTGGTTTCTGTGAAACAGAACACTGTGACACTGACATGTCAAATATGATAACGGTTACCCATGGTGGACAGTGTTTGGTGGAGCTCCCCAATTAATACAAGCTTGGAAGAAAGAGTGGCAACCTTTTCTGAAATAGCTTGCCTCCAGAAACCTTATGAACCTGGAGAAAGAACAAAACTTATACAAGTGTCCAGGTCTTTCATTCATAGGGTTGCTATGAGTCACCTACGATTCAATGACACGTAATCACAACAACAACAACAATATGCATTTGAGAGCTGAACAGTGAATTAAGATGGTAAAAGAATAAGAATTGCCTTTGAGCTGTGCTACTGGAAAAGAGTACTGAGTACCCCAGCAAATGCAAACAGCAACAACAAGCGAACATATGATTTTAAAGAAGTGCAGCCAGAGCATTCCTTGAAGACAAGCTTTATCTCTCACACTTTGGACAATTTGATTGGAGAAGCTCTTCTTATTCCTTGAAAAGGGATCCTATGCTTAGAATAATGGAGAGAAAGCATAAGAACAAAAGAACCTCAATGACATGGATTCACACAGTGACTGCAGGCGTGCACTCAAGTGTTGCTTAGTATCAGACACATTTCAGGTATTTTGTTCATAGGACTTTTTTTTTTCATAGGAATTTTTGTTCATAGAGTTGTACTTGACACCTAACAACAACAACAACATTAATTTGAGTTTTTAAATAGTTATTCCTTATCTCTTTTTCCATCTAGAGTAGAAACTCCATAGAGAGGAGGGATTTATTTACCTCATTATTTACCTTTTTTTTAACACCCAGGACTTAGCACAGTGGCTGTAAAACAGCAGTTTTCTCAACAAAATTGTATAATGAATAAATGAAAACAACAACAACAGCAACAAAACTAATAAGGAAAGTTTTTGAGATTTCATGCTTGTCCCAGAAAAAAAATATGCAACTAAAAATACTATTCCTACTTTATGAATGTGCATGAAGTGGTCATACATTTTAAGGCAACAAAATGGAGTTTTGCTACTTAACAACTTTCATGTTCAGTGTAGTTCTTATAAATGTAATTAGAGATCAATGAACCAAGGATTTAAAAAGCAGTCAACTTAATTGCCACAATAGTATGATTTACATGAATAATAAATGTGCTAATGATAGTATAATATTAAATATTCAAGTTGGTTGTCAAAAGTCAATTAAGAGATAATTGTAAATCAGTAAGTTAGTAATAATGAGAAGAATTCTCCCTTTTCAGAAAGACTATAGATAGGAGAAAGGAATCTGAATTCTCTTGTCCCTTGGTATTTGATCTAATGATTTCTTTTTATAAGTAGAGAATATTTTATTTAATTTCGTTTTAAAGCACATTGTCACATTCTCAAGAATGATATTGTTTCAGTGTTGCAAAGCTAATTTTTGTAGCTTTAGTGGGTTACATTACAACCTAGTTTTATAGATTTAAGGAGCAAGTCTCAAAGGCAACCATGCTCTCAAACTCCTTGTAGATCATATGCTAGGGGATTCCTTTTTGTTATTGTTGTTTTGGGATCCCCCCGCCCCATCCCTTTGTTACTGGTTTCAAAAGTACTGACATTTAAATTATAAATAAGTGACTTACAAAAAGATAAAGATTAAAGCTCAGAGTTTGATGACAATAATTGGGTCTAGGAATCATGAAACCATATATTCTGTTGGTGACAAGTTTTTGTGGTGGTTTCCCCCCACCCCCCGCCCCGCCCCACGCAGGACTGGACAAGTAATCATGTTGATTTTGTTAGAAGCAATAGACAAAAAAATTATACTTAATCAACAATCTGAGAACTGAACGTGTAATATAATTAGATTTAGATTAAATATTAAAATAATAATTTTTGATGCTCCTATATACGGAAAGGATGTAGTTTTCACAGACAATATAATAAAAGAAATAAAAGTTAGTGACACTTCCAATTCTATTACGAAATATTGTTAGTGTTAAACTCCCTTAATGATAATATCACTTTAGATTTTTTTTCTCTTTTACACGCAGACATATGTTTTTTAAAAAAAGAAATCTAGACAATATTGGATTAATCCTTTACTTCTCATTCTATTAAGTTGTAAATAATTTCCCATATGAGTAATAATACGCTAGCATTTCATTGGATACATAGTTCTCATGCATGTATCAGTTTGTAGTATTATTGGACCATTGTTTACAAAAGCAAAATTTCCACATGGCTGTGTATTTTGCTACAAATTTTACCTATCTAGTGGTAAGTCTCTGTGATGCCAACCTGAAAGTGTGAGTTTAAATCCACGGAGTACTCCAAGGGAGAAAAATATATAATCTCTTCCCATACCATTCATAGTCTCAGAAAATCCCCGGTACAGTCAGGCATGAATTGATCCCGCCACAGTGACGCACAGGAGTAAGCATTTAAAATTAGTAAAATAATTTTTACAATTGTATTTTCTTGCCAAAAAATTTGATTACTTTACTGAAGAGTACAAGCATTGTCACACTTTTTACTACTGGTTATCTAAGTACTTTTAATTGATGAATAGGCCAGCACTAAAAAGTAGTAATTTTCCAATGCGGAAAGGAATTATATAATTTAAAATGTACATATATCTCTAATCTCTATGGGGAGAGACTCATATATTGTTGGTAAACTATAGATTATAATTATAGTATTTTGTCTAGATAAAACATTACTAAAATCAGAATATTCATGTAAATCAGAAAAACTGAACTAAAATAGAAAAGACTACTTTATGAGAAATATTACAGATAAAGAAGAAGGTTAAAATAAGAGAACATATTTACAATTCTAAGATATTTATAAGCTTAGAACATTTTAATAATCTCAAACAAAATATAAACTACTAAATCTTACACAGAAAGTAAAAACACAATAGGAAACTTTATACAAAAGAAAAATGCCACAGATAAAATGATAAACCCATTAATTTTTTTTAAAAAGCTTACTAAATGTTTTTGTTCTTGATTAGATAACATATAAATTGAATGTTGGAATAATTTTTTTAAAGTCAAGGGGATAGATAAAAATTTGAGATCATTTTTAAAAATCAAGATTCTTCTGGTAATGAAACCTTAAAATGATTATAAAAAGAAACATAAATCTAAAGAATAATCTTAGACATATATACATTAATTTTTTTTAATATTAGAAGATTAATGTATTATTATTTAATTTAAAGATACATTATAAAGTGTGAAAATATTCCAGAATACTTAAGCCTCTGAAAATCTTATCTTCATTCCTTAATATAGCAACAAATTAAAGAAGAAATATGAACAGAAGCTGAAAAGGTGTTTGATCAAATTCAGCATTTATACCTAATAACATTCAAAGTAAATATGAACAGAAATAACGACATGAATATTAAAGGGAAGCTTCTGTTGACTTAAAATAAAATTGCACTGCCAATCTAAAAGAACGTGGTTTGAACCCACTAGCTAATGCACTAAGGGAAGACAGGAAATCTCTTGTCAATGGATTAACTGCCTCTGAAAACCTACTTGAGGGTCAGTGATGGATCAGCTCCAATAGAAGGCAACAACAACAGCATATTATAATTGCTAAATGTCAAACCCAATTTCATGCATTATCACGTTAACAAAACAGCAAAACTATAAAAATATACTGTTTTCACCATTATTAATCTTTTCCTGTGACTGGATATAAGAAGTTAAAATTTACAAAATGAGATATATAAATTCATTTCTTATGTGTTGTAATTTCATGTCCTCCACACCAAGAGTCTTTGGTATCTTACTACTAACATAAAATTTTAAAATTTTGTAACGTCCTTTATATGAGTAAAATATTTATGACATATTCTACTAACAAGAGGAAAACAAAAAAATTAAATGAAGTGAGAAATTTTTAAAAAAAATTTAAAAATTCTAAATACTTAATGAAGAAGTAAAAGAACATAAAGGATAATTATAAACAAATCCATGTTCACCAGTAGGGAGACTGCTTATTAAAAAAACATAAACTTTATACATAACATGGAAATTTATTGCATCTCCATTTGTAATATTAACTTTAATGTGGAAGAATAAATATTGAGTATTATTGTTATGTGCTGCCAAGTTGGGAATAGTTCATAGATGACCCTCCAAGGGGGTTTCAGAGGATGTAAATTATCACATAGTAGTATATTACTCATTTTTTTCCCTCATGGAGCAACTGGTGGGTTCAAGCTGTATACCTTTTATTTGACAGAGTAATTCCTTTCCACTAACCTCCCAGAGATAATTTAATTTATTTTAATGCAAA
>NW_006399953.1:4344960-4358635 GCF_000299155.1 Elephantulus edwardii
ATATACTCTAACTACAAATTGCATTCCTTTGAAAATATTTCATGGCAACAAAATATTTTTAGGAATCTAAGTAAATCCAGAATTCAGTGCCAAATAAAACAAAAATAAAGCAGAAAAAGTAAATCTCTCTCAACAAGTGAATCTTGATTAAATTAAGGGACACCCAGTGGAATAAAATACATCATTAGAATAAGACATCTTTAACTTAACTTGTAGGAATTTCCATGAAGTACTGTTAAAGAAGCACTGTCAGCATGTTTCCAGACAGAATGTTTTTAGAAGGAGTGATGGGATGGTGATACTTAAATTCACAGAGATTGGTCATATAATCAGGAGCTGCTAATCCTTGAAGAAGGACATTGTTTTTCAAAAAATGTAATATCATTGAAAATGAGAAGAACTTTAATGACATGAACTGACCCAGGTACTGAAATAATAGACATATGGCACAGCAGACATGATGAATGCTAAAAGAATGAATGGTAAAAGATAAGGATATGCTTCAATGTGCTCTTTACAAGATGACTATGAGTTGGAACTGGCTTGATGTCACTTGACAACAATTGGAAAAAATAATATGGAATTATGTGTGTTTCCTACATGTTTTAAGTTTCATAAAACACAAATAATGATTAAGTAAATTTTACAAGATGTAAATGTATATGTATTTGTGCATGAAAATTGTACATGGAGAGATATTCCAAAGGGTATAACTTATGTTGTTATGTTGCTGTTGTTAGGTGCTGTGGAGTCGATAATTATTCAGTGCTCCAGTGAACAACAGATCAGAACCTTGCCCTGTTCTATACCACCTCGCTATCTCCACACACTTATCCTATTGTCACAGTCACTGTGTCAATCCGTCTTGCTGAAGATCTTCCTCACTTTCCCTGACCCTCCATATTTCTCAGAAAGGGTTGGTTCCTGATGACATGTCCAAAGTACATGGAAGAACATTTCAACATCTTGGTCACTAAAGAGCACCCTTGTTATACTTCTCAACAAATTTGGACTTTTGGCATTCTATTGAATATTCAATACTATGCACCAACACCACTATCATAAGGAACACTAGAGAAGAATTAACTTCTGTGACTTATGGTATTAGTAGTGTTATAGTTTATAATTTAAAAAAAGCAAAATGAAAGATAGAGAAAACAAAAACTAAAAGAGAAAATGAAAATATTAATTTCCTTTTAGATTTTTTTACAGTCTCTGAAAACATGCCAAATGATCAGCTATAAATTCTGACTACGCAGTAATGGATTTGAGAGGTTGTTTCCCCCTGCCTTTAAAATAAATATAAATATATGCAGTTATATATAGATATTATTATATTGTTGTTGTTATGTGCCATCAAGTCATCGCCAACTCATAGTAACCCTATGTACAACAACTCTGAACCCTGCTCTATCTTCAGCCAAATTCACTCTCTCTGAAACACTGATTTCTTTTACCCTAGTCACTGATCAACTCATATCATTCAAAATCTTTCTCTCTTGCCCTGTCTCTCCACCCACACAAGTATGCTATTGCACATATATTATGTAAAAATATATATTATATTTTATAGTTGTTGTTGTTGTTAATTACCTTCTAGTCAAACACATCTCATGACAACTCTATAAATAAAAGACCTGAAGCCCCTCTTCAACTACTGACTTTATCAAAGTTCATAGAGTTTCCAGAGACATGTTGTTTAGGAAGTGAATGTCACTCCTGCTTCCAAACCTGTCATAGAATGTTATTGATTGAGTCACCTGTGATGCATAATGACCTTATGTACACCAGCTCTGAACCCTTCCCTGTCCTGTGCCAGTCTCATTAATTTTTTTTAAATTAATTTTAATGAAAGTTAACAGAGACTTAGGGTTTCCAGTCATTTATTGTTGCGCTTTTCTTTCTACTCACCCGCTCCACCCCTCATTCACTCTTCTCCTTGAAAAGAAAGAAAAACTCTTTCATTGTTACGCAATTCCTTTCCCCCATTTCCACTCCACTATGCAGCCTTCACTCTGGGCTTCTCTAATGACAAGAATACCTATTCATATATCTCTTTTAAACAGTTCTCTCCTTCATTCATTTCAATGCAAGATACATAATTCCTCTCCTACTTTTCTGTCTTCCCTTAACCATGATGTCAGTCCTATTTTACAACAATATTTGTCCTTTTTTGACTGAGCATATTTCACACAGCATAATGTCCTCCAGGGTCATCCATTTTGCATAATATTGCATGTGTTTCTTATTTTGCAATGCTGCATAATATTTCATTGTTTTAATTACCAGGACTTTATCTATCCATTCATTTGTTGATGGACACTTGGGTTGTTTCCAACTCTTTGCTATTGTGAACAAAGCCACAATAAACATGGGTGTATATATATCTGCTTGGGTGGAAGTTACGGTTTTTCAGAGAATATTCCCATTAGTAGAATAGCTGGGTCAAATGGTATCTCTATTTAGAACTTTTTGACAAAGTGTCATACAGCCTCCCATAGTGATTACACCATTTTACACTCCCACCAACAGTGAATAAGGGTTCCAGCTTCTCCACAACCTTGCCAGCATTTGATGTTTGCTCTCTGCTAATCTTTGTTATTCTTACTGGGGTGAGATGATATCTCATAATTGTTTTGATTGGCATATCTCTTAGAGTTAGGGATTTTGAACACTTCTTCATGTGTTTGTTTGCCATCCGAATGTCTTCTTTGGTGAAGTGACTGTTCATATCCTGTGTCCATTTTTAAATTGGGTTATTTGCCTTTATCTTCTGTGGTGCTCAAGTATTTTATAAATTCTAGATCTAAGTCCCTGGTCTCACTAATTTTGACACACTAACCCCCATTGCACCAGTAACTATATCAATCCGTCTAATCCAGAGTCTCCCTCTCCTACACTGTCCGTCCACCCTTTCAAGAATGATATCCTTCTCCAAGGACCAATCTGTCCTGGCCATGTGCCCAAAGAAAGTGAGGCAAAGCTTAAAAAATTCTAGTCACCAAGGAAAGACTTAGTTTCACCCTCTCTAAGACTGATCTCTTTGTTTTCTTGGCAGTCTGAGGTATGTCCAAGACTCTTCTCCAGCACCCACTACTTGAAGGCATCTATTCTTCTTCTGTTATTTTTAGTCATTGTTCAACTCTCTGAAACATAACAAGTAATTGAGAAGATCATGGCCTGGATTAGGTGCACCTTTGTATCTAGAATGACATCGTTGCACTTCAGCACTCTGGAGAGGTCCATTAGAGCAGATTTTCCCAATGCACTGGTCTGTGCATTGCTGTACAGAGGTAACTTGTGGTTGCTGTGATGCTAAACACTGCGACACCGATGTGCCAAATGCGATAGCAGTTACCGTGGTGGACAGTGTTTGGTGGAGCTTCCCTACTAAAACAAGCTTGGAAGCAGAAGTGGCATCCACTTCTGAAATAGCTTGCCTCTGGAAACTCTATGAACAGTGCTCAGGTCTTTCGTTCATAGGATAACTAAGAGTTGTCTATGACTTTACGGCACCTAACAACAGCAACAACACACACTAACCTGAGTGCTCTGAAGCTTCAACTCCATTCACTTTCATTGAGTCAATTCTGACTCATGGTGACCCTCTTTCACGTTTCTGAGGCGAAAAATTGTAACGAGAAAACTGCTCATCTTTCTACTGAGGCTTTGCTCATTAGAACCACTGGAGATGCTAGTGACCTTTGCATCAGCAGTTCAACATGCTGTGTACTGCACCACCAGAAATTCTTTCTAGGACCAAAATTCCCAAGTACTGTACCGTAATTGGACATTCTGATCAAAGGACTACAGTAGTGAAACAAGGAATCACAACAGAGGACTTATCTCTATCATTTAACCCTCCTGTATTGAAGCTTGGTATTCTATTACCTACTCATGATTCTATTCTAGATTCTGACTATTAGAGAATATAGTAAATCTAGCAAACTTAATTGAGCATCTCAGACATAAATCTTTATTATTTTCAAAAGCAAAATGAGCTGGATATCTATCTCAAAATTGTCATATGATCAAAATAGTTGTTTTCCACATGTAATACTGGTTTCTTTAGAATAAATAGTTTTATTTCTAATAAAAAGGTCCTAGTTAATGCAAAAGTAGAGTGTATTAAAGAGTATAAACACAAAAATGAAACATGAACTGTTTGGTTTCTTGTTTGAAGCTCTATATCTCAGAGTATTTTGCTAAATATAATTAATGTTTTTCTCTTTGTTATTATTGCATAGGTTTCTGCTTGTAATTGTTTTATATCTTTTATCCTGTACTGGGTATTTTTTTTCTGTAATCTCAACGTGAATAATATGCATGCTTTAAAAAAATTGGATAAAGTTTTGACATTGTAAAACATTTTTCCAAATGTTTTGTATAAGAAGTATGTCTTGAATATAGTTGAAGATTTGTATAGGTGAAGACTATGAATTTTAAATTGTTTATATTTAAGGATTTAATTTGTCTTCATTTTAACTGGAGAGTACAAATTTTCACAATTTTTTTTATTTTATTCCTACTTGGTATTGTGGATGTATGATATGTGTGTGTGTGTGTGTGTGTGTGTGTGTGTGCGCACTTTGCTCATAAATATTGGTAACTTATTTGGCCCAATACTTGATTATCGTGTAGAATTCTAATATTTCTAGGACAGGGCAAGGTTAAGCAAAGAGAAAGGAATTCCCTCCATTTGAAAGTTTCTCGGAAAACAGGTGCGTAACATGTGAAATGATATCTTTGAAGAATAAGATTCTAATGCACTCACTAGTCCAAATTCAAAGATATACTCCTTTAGATCAAAGCAGTTTGATTCCTTAGAAGACACTTCTGGTGCTAGCTGTGCATAATTTCTGGTCTCATAGATTATAGAGAAAATTATTCTTTTATTATAGCTATTTCCTAGAAAACACTTTTCTTAGGACTTTTGTTTCTACATCTATTTTGCATCAAATGTTCAGGGTGTGCTACTTTAACTTTTTGGTGAAACTTCATAGGACTTGCAATAGAGCATTGAATTGCAGAGGACTGGTTCTATGATCTCCTCACTCACTATGTACTTTAGATAAAATGGCTTCATATTTATATATAACCTGCTCACATCCTCTAGTAAACTTTAATCTTTAGATCACATACAATACTTAATATAAAGTAAATGCAGTGTAAATATCACTTGATGTTCATTAGCCCATGAGTGAGTATAATGGCTATTTTAGGGGTTCTTGCCTATCCAATATTTTCCACTGTAATTGGGTGATGCATTTCCACTGAAGCTGAGGATGCATAGATCAAGAGTGTGGAATGTCAATTGGAAAAAATCTATTTCTGCTGTTTTAGGGGCAAACAAAATATAAACCAAAATGTATCTTGCCACTCAGAGATTAAAAAAAGAAAATTTACTATGAAATTAGTAATATACTGATAACTATACTGAATTGATAAAAGCAATCAATTCCTTTTAATGGCATTTAAAAGAATACACTCACCATTGTAACACTGTATGTTTGCAAACACATCTGAAAAATAAAATATACATAAAATCTTCCAAGTAAATAATAATCCTAAAAATAACCTCTCAGTTTGATTTTTAATATATTTAAGCAAATAGTATTAATCATCTAAGAACAGTACCAATGTATATATAGAATATTTCTCATTTTATATTCTTTCTTGCCTGTAACTCATGTTAGGATGTAGCAACTCCAAGTGTGGTATATGGCTCTCAATACCTGAAAACTTAAAAAGTAAAATCCCTGTTGTTCTTGTTGTTGTTACTTGTTGTTGTTAAGTCAAGTATGACTCATGAAAACCTTATGAAAAACAAATCTGAGCTCTGTCCTAAGTTGTGCCATCCTTATCATTTCTGATATACCTCTGACCATCAATCCATCTCATCAAGGAGCTTCCTCTCTTTCACTGACCTTTTACATGTATGATGCATCATTTTCCAAGGAATAATTCTTTCTAACTAGATGCCCCAAGTATATGAACCAAAGCTCTGTTATCATTGCATTCAAATAGCACTCTCCACTTTCTCAAAGGCGTACCTGTTCTTTTTCCAGTGCTTGTGATATTCTTCATTCTTCCCTAACAGTAAACTAAAAGGCATTGTTTCTTCATCTGTCATCTTTATTCATTGCTAAGTTCGTAGATTTATAGCAAGTGATTGAAAAAAACAACGGCCTGAATCAGGAATGTCTTGGTATTTAAACTGACATCATTGTTCTTGACATTTTGGAGAGATCCTTGACAGAAGATTTTCTCATTGCAATACATCTTCTTAAAATTTTATTTTTTTATTTTATACTGGTTAATTTATAAATTTCATGTATATTGTTTTTCACATTGGATATTTGTTATTTCCTTCAGCCCCCCTCCAACTATTATATTGATTAACACCCCCACCCCAACCCATTTTGACCACTCTGCTCCCACCCTCAGGAAGGATGGTGAAGAGATTGAGATTGTTAACAACTTTAGTCTGCTTGGATCCACAGCCAACACTCTTGGCACCAGTAGCCCAGAAATAAAAAAAACATACTATGATGGGAAAGTCTGCTGTTAGGGACCTCTCCAAAGTACTGAAGAGCAATGGTGTCACTCTGGAGACTAAGGTGCATCTGATACAGGCTATTGTCTTTGCAAACAATTGTTATGCATCAAAGAATTGGAAAATTACTAGAGAGGATAGGAGAATGGATGCCTTTGAGCTATGGTGCTAGAGACCAGTATTCAATATACCCTGGACTACAGATTCATCCTGGAGAGGGTTAAAACAGGCTGCTCTTTGGAGGAAAGGATTCTGAGACTTTGTCTGACATATCTGACATACTTTGGTCATGTTGTAAGGAGGTACAGGTTCTTGGAGAGGGACATCATGCTTGGGATGGTGGAGGGACGGCGCAAGATGGGAAGACCCTCTATGAGGTGGATTGATTCAGTGACTGGGTAACCGGGATGGATGTGTCAGAGGCAGTGAGACTGGAACAGGATAGAGCAGGGTTTAGGGCTGTTGTACATAGGGTTGCTATGAGTTGTAAGTGACTTGACGGCACATAACAACAACAACAATACTGATGAACAGGATCATCTAAAGATTAAATCCTGTGCATGTAAAAATTATTTTTCAACAAAGTGAATAGAAAACCTGCTGACAGGGTAAAAACATTTGGCAATACTATTTCAGACAAAGATCTCATATCAAAAGCATACAAAATCTTACAGGGCCTGTTCAAGAAAAAGAGTGATAACACAATTTCAAAATAAGCAAAAGACAAAGAAAGAATTTTCAGAGGAAGATATTTGGATGTCCAATAGACATATGAAGAAATGTGCAAGATATCTTTTGATTTCTTGATGTCTTGATTTCTTGATTGTGGGTACAAGTAAAATGAAATAATTGACAACTTAAAACATTTCTTCACCTATCATGATGCTGCCTATTAGCCTGTTGTTGTTTTTATGTGTCATTGAATGGCCTGCACCTTATAGCGAAACTATGTACAACAGATCTGAAGCCTGCACTATCCTGTGCCAGTCTCATTGACTCTGATACACTTATTTTCATTGCTATAGTTACTGTATGAATCCATCTCATCCAGGATCTTCCACTCCTGTGCTGTCCCTCCACCCTTTTGAGCACGATATCCTTCTCCAAGGATCAATTCCTCCTGGCAACATGCCCAAAGTATATAAGACAGAATTGCAAAATCCTAACCTCCAAGGAGAAACTTGGTTTCATCTTCTCCAAGACAGACTGGTTTATTTACTTGGCAATCCATTGAGTGAATGCTCAAGACTTTCCTCCAGTAATACAGCTCAAAGATATCAATGTTTCTATCATCCTTAGTAATTTTCTAGCTCTCTAATTCATAGCAAGTAATTCTGAAGACCATGGACTGGATCAAGCCCACTTTAGTCTCTAGAATGACATCGTTGCTTCTCAGTACTCAGGAAAGTTCCCTGACATCACATATACCTAATGCAACCCATCTTTTGAATTCCTGACTCCTGATGCCAAAAGTGTTGATTATGGGGCTGAGCAAGCATTAACTGATAGCAACCTCAATCTCTTCTCCATTCATCATGGTCCTCCCAGTTGGGTTAGTGTTGAATATCTTTGTCTTCTTGATGTTGAGCTTCAATCCATATTGAAGATTACAGTCCTTGACATTCTGCAGCAAGTGCTTCAGGTCCTCCTCAGTTTCAGCAAGCAAGGGTGTGTCTAGTGGTGAGGATTTTTTTTCCTTGAAGTTGAGATGTAATCCATATTGAAGGATGTAGTATTTGATCTTCTGCACTAAGTGTTTCAAGTCCTCCTCACTTTCAGCAAGCAAGATTGTGTTATCTGGCTAAAGCAAGATGCTGATTAGTCTCCCTCCAATCCTGATGCCATATTTATCTTCATAGAGTTCAGTTTCTTGACTTATTTTTTTCACAATACAATTTGCATGCAGAGAAAAGAGATAGCCTTGATGTAAGTCTTTCTTGATTTTAATCCATACAGTGTTGCCTGGCTTTGTATTCACTACAGCTTCTTGGACTCTGTATAAGTTTGTATAAACACCATTATCCATTCTTTAATTCTCATTTTTTTCAATGTTATATGTATGTTGTTGTTGTTGATTGTCTTCAAGTTGAGCATGACTCATAGTGAACCTATGAACAAAAGGCCTGAATCCCCTCTACAATTATTGACATTTATCAAAGTTCATAGAGTTTCCAGAAGTATGTTATTTATGAAGTAGATGCCACCCCTGCTACCAAACCTGTCACTATGCTATTGTTTTTATGTGCCATTTAGTCTTTTGCTACGTATAGGGACCCTATGTACAACAGCTTGGAACACTACCCTGTCCTGATCCAGTCTCACTAATTCAGACAAATCGACCCCCATCGGCCCAGTTACTGTATGAATCCATCTCATTTGGCATCTCCCTCTGCTGCACTGTGAGTCCATCCTTCCAAGCTGTTGTCCAAGGAGAGACATGATTTCACCCTCTCCAAGACAGATCTATTTGTTTTCTTGGCAAACATGGTATACTGAAGACTCTTCTCCAGCACCTCCACTCAAAGGTATCTATTCTTCTTCTGTCATCCTTAGTTGTCCAACTTTCTGAAGCATAAAAAGTAGTTGAGGAAACCATGGCCTGGATTAAGCATACCTTTGTCTCTAGACTGACATCGTTGTTTTTCAACATTCTGGAGAAGTTTATGACAGCAGATTTTCCCAAAGCAATTTGTCTCTTGATTTCCTGACAGCTGATGTTAAGAGTGTTGATTGTAGAGCCGAGCAAGCTGGCTGTAATTAATAACAACCTCAGTCTCTTCTCCATCTCTCATGGTGCTGCCAATTGGCCCAGTGGTGGTAAGAATCTTTGTCTTCTTGATTGAGGTTCAATTCATATTCAAAACTCCAGTCCTGGGCCTTTTGCAATAAGTGCTTCAGATCTTCTTCAGTTTTGGCAAGGAAGTTTGTGCCATCTGCATATCATAGGTTGTTAATGAATCTTCCTCCAATCTTTATTCCACACTCCTTCTAATAAAGCCCTGTTTTCTAAATGATTTGCTTTGCATACAGATTGAGAAAATGTGAGGATAAGAGGCATCCATGACACACTCCTTTCCTGATTTTGAACCATGCAGTGTTTCCTTGCTCTCTTCTGAGGACTGCTTTTTGGTTCGAGTATAGGTTTTGTAGCCTTTGTAATGATCTTTTGCATTCTTCATGGATGATTTTCTTGGTATCCTCCCAGAGTTCATTTGGTCTATGCTCACTGGTGCTCAAGGCCTTGAGCCTGTTCCTGAGATGATTTTAAAATTCAGGTGGGAAAGACTTAAGGTCAAATCTTGGTTCCCGTGGACTTGACTTAATTTTCTTCAACTTCAGTGTGAATTTGCATATGAGTAGTTGGTGGTCTGTCCCACAGTCAGCACCCAGCCTGGTTTTCACTGCTGATATTGAGCTTTTCCAGTGAATCTTTCCACAAACGTAATTGATTTGATTCCTATGCATGCCAGCAGGTGAAATCCATGTGTATAGCCTGCATTTATGTTTCTTATAAAAGGTATTTGCAATGAATAAATCATTGAATGTGCAGAACTTTATCATTCTATCTCCAGCCTCATTTCTCTCAACGAGCCCATGTTTTCAAGCTACTGATCCTTCTTCCCTGTTCCCAAATTTTGCATCCCAGTCACCCATTATTATTAATGCATCTTGATTGCATGTTTGATCAATTTCTGACTGCAAAAGTTGGTAAAAATCTTCTATTTAATATTGCTACTTCTGCCTTTTTCTAGTTGCCATTTGCTTGCTATATTTTTCCCACCCTTTTATTCTTAGTGTTTATCTTCACTTTTCACATGTGTCTTTTATAAACAGCAGATTGATGAGTTTCGTTTTGCTTTTATCCAATCTACTACTCTTTTTCTTCTTCAGTGGTGCATTTAAATCATTCACATTCAGTGTAATATTGAGATTATTGCAATATTTTATTGCTATAATTTTGTTGAGTTCTTTTTGGTGTCATTGCTGGTTATTTTGGTCTGTCCTGCTTTCTGTGGCACATCTATAAGAAGAATGCATCTCAGTGTTTCATGTAATGTTAATCTTGTTTGTACAAACTCCCTTAGGTTCCACTTTTCTGAGATTATCTTGATATCTCCTTCATATTTGATGGAAAATTTTGCTGGGTACAGTATTCTTGGTTGACAGTTGTATTCTTTGGTGTTCAATATATGTCATTTTTGTTTTCTTGCTCACATCGTTTCTACTGATAAATAGGCACATAGTCTTATATTACTTTCCCTTACAGGTTACTCTAAGTTTCTCCATAGCTGCTTTCAGAATTCTCTTCTTATCTTTAGTTCTGACAAATTTGATTATGCTATGCCTTGGTGTTTTTATTTTGGGGCCTATTCTATATGGGTTTCACTCAGCTTCTTGAATATATATTCTCTCATTCTTCATTATGCCTGGAAAGCTTTCTTATAGTAATTCTTCCCACAACTTTCTAGATGACTTTACTTGCTTCTTCCTAATTTGGGATTCTGATTATGCTCATGTTTTTCCTCTTGATGGTGTCTCACATTATCCTTAGGATTTTTTCTTTTTTCCTTCCTTTTTATTTATTTGCTTTTTGCTCTAGCAGAACAGTGGTGACAATTCTATCTTCTATTTTGCTGATTCTGTGTTCCATTTCTTCAACTCCACTCATATGTCTCTCCATCATGTTGACAGCATCTGAAACATTGGTCCTCATATTCCGGATTGTGGTTTTTTGTTTTTCCACAGCTTTTAATGCCTCATTTGTTTTATCACCATTGTCTTGGATTGTTTTTGTGTTTGTTTGGTTTTTTTTTTTTTTAAGTTCGTCTTTTGAGTTTTTCTTTCACCTGTTGAAAATATTCAGTTATTGTGCTTTTGAAATCTGTATCAGAAAGTTCCCTCAGACTTTCTAGCTTCAGGAAATCCATTGAAACTGTTTCCTTTTATGGGAGTGATATCTTGTTTTGGGTTTATGTAGGGTATGATGTAGTCTACTTCTTCCATGGCATTGCTATGGTAGTTTTACTTGAGGCCCTAGCTGGCTCTTGTTCTGAAAATTTTGGCTTAGAAACCCACTGTTCCAGAGGAAGGCTAGGCATCTGCTTTTCCAGAGTTTCTCGCTGAACTTTTGATTCAAGGGAAGCCTTATTACTTCGGTTGGGAAGAATTAAGGCCTGTGAATGTCAGGCAACTGCTAAAGCTAGGTGGGTCCTAGGTGCCCAGGGCTAAAGGCAGCTCAATCTCTGGGGGTGGGGAGCAAACAGTGTCGCTTGTGACATTGGTGTTCCTGGTGTAGTTCAGAGAGGGGCAGCAGTGGCTTGTCTTCCAGGCAGCAGGTAATCCAGGTGTCAGGGACATGTACTCCAGCTAGCAGGAGGGAGTGTCCAGACAGTGGGCCCACTGGACCAGGTCCCCCATGCAGCAGAGCTGCGCTCACAGGCAGTGGTCTAGAGTGTCTAGGCAGGAGGGTTGTGGGGTCAGGTCCTCTAGGCAGTGATGCTGGGGAATTCAGGCAACTAGTGAGAGTGCCCAGGTGGTGGGGCCAGGGCCTCCAGGAAGTGGAGCCAGGGCCACCAGGTGCTGAGACTGGAGCATCTAGGCAGTGAGGCCTTGGTACTGCAAGTAGGACTGCACTCCAGGCCACACTAAGAAATTTTTAAGACAAATATATAGTTAATTGACTGGAACAGATCCGCAGCACATAGTACCTGTAGCAATGTAACTTGGTGGCTGTAACAATGTGACCCGACAGCTCCCTTCACACCCACCATTTCAATATATGTGAAGAAAAGATATCAAGGAGATTGGGTCATATGAGGAGGAATATAACATCAGGATTGGGGAAAGACTCATTAACAATCTGCATTATACAGATTACACAACCTTCTTTTCCAAAACAAAGGAGGACCTGAGGCATTTGCTCTAGAAGTTCAAAAACCACAGCCTTCAATATGGATTGAAGTAAAATATTAAGTAAACATATATTCTCATCACTGGGCCAAGGCAACATCATGATAGATGGTCAAGATACTGACAGCTTCAGTTTTTTTGTCTCCACAATTAACACTATTGGTAGCAGCAGCCAGGAAATCAAATGATGAATTGCCTTGGAATAATATGCTGTCAGTGTCATCTCCAGGGTACTGAAGACCAATGAAGTCAATCTAGAGGTAAGGTGTGCCTGATCCTATCTATGGTCTTCACAATTAACTTGCATCAGAAAAGTCGACACTGTCTGAGGATGATAGAAGAAGAATTGATGCCTTTGAGTTGTGGTATTGGAGAAGAGTATTAAATGTACCGAGGACTGCTAAGAGAATAAACAGGTTTGTCCTGGAGAGAGTTAAATCCTGCTGCATTTTGGAGGCATGGATTTTGAAGCTTCATCTGATAAACCTTGGGCAAGTTGCAAGGATAGAACAGTCCTTGGAGACGGACATCAAGCTTGGAATGGTGGAGGGAAAGCACAGAAAAAGACCCTAGATGAGATGGATTGACTCAGTGACTGGGGAATGAGGGAAGGTGTGTCAGAGACAATAAAGTTGGCTCAGGAAAGAGCAGGGTCCAGAGCTGTTGTATATAAATGTTTCTCTGAGTCACAAGCGACTACATGACACATAATAATAACAACAACACTGTCATTGTACCCAAAAAGCATAACTGATGATCAACTATTTTAGGAGGTAATGTATGACCAAGAACCAATATTACTGAGTGAAGAAGTCCAATTCACATTGAAAGTATTGATGGAAAAGAAATTCCAAGCATTGAAGGAATACAACTCTGAACATACTTCTTATTTATGCCAAAATTTTGGAGGACAGCTATCAGGATAATTAGCTGGGTATTTATATTTTTATATTTATCCTCATTTAACAAAGAAATTATTAAACACAATGCAGAAATTATGAAATTATTGAAAACAATATTATTATTAATACTGTTAATTGCCTTTAAGGCAAACATGACTTACTGCAACCCTACGAAGAAAAGGCCTGAAGCCTCTTTATAACGATCAACATTTATCAAAGTTCATAGTGTTTCCAGAGATGTGTTATTTAGGAGGTAGATGCCACTTCTGCTTCCAAATTTGTAATAGGTTGTTATCATTGTTACGTG
>NW_006399953.1:4364591-4366413 GCF_000299155.1 Elephantulus edwardii
ATTTGCTTACTCTTTTAGCATTGTGGTATATTCAGTAACAATCCAATGGTATAGTGAATAGTCTTGATTTATTAAGTTGTTGGGATGTCAAAACTGATAAATCCCCTCTTTATGGTTGTTGTCTGTTGTGTTTTTAGGAGCAGTCAAATAGAATGAAACTCATAGTGACCTATGAACAATTGATCCGAACACTGTCATTTTCTATGTCACCCTTGTAATCTCTAACATACTCAAGTCCTTTGCTATGTTACAGTATCCATTTTTACAATAATGGTCTAATGCAGTGTTTGTCCTTATAGGACTGCATTAATTCATTCAGGATAATGCTCTCTAGTTTCTCTCTAGTTAAACAGTATTTTTTCCAAATCATTTTTCCTGACTGCTGCATAGCATTCCATTGTATGAATATACCACAATTTCCTCAATCTATTCAGCTGTGGTTGTACACTTGTGCTGTTTCCATGTTCTTGAGATGGTGAATAGTGCTGCTATGAATATTAGTGTACAAATCTCCATTTTTATCTCAGTTCAAATTTCTGGATATATTCCCAGGGAGTAGTCTAGTGGCAAGAATCTGTGTTGTACTCCCAAAGGCATCCAGTTCAAATCCACCAGCTGCTCCATGGGAGAAGGATGGCCAATCTTCTCCTGTATGATTAACTGACTCTGAAAAGCACTAGAGGGTCAGCTATGGGTCAGTTATAACTCTACAGTACACAATAACATATTCCTGGTAGTGGAAAAGCTGGGACATATGACGTTTCTATGTTCTTTGAGGAAATGTCAAACTATCTTGCAGAGTGGTTGTACCATTTTACAATCCCACCAACAGCGTATCAGATGTCCTACGTCTCCACATCCTCTCCACCATTTATTGTTTGCTGCCCTATTAAACTTTGCTACTGCTACTGGGGTGAGATAATATCACATTGTGTTATTGATTTGAATTTCTCTTACTGCCAGTGATTATAAGCATTTCTTCATGTGCATATTGGCCACCTAAATGTCATCTTCTGTGAAAAGTCTTTCCATGTCTTTTGCCCAATTTGCAATCTGTTTAGGGAATAGGAAAAAATATGGATCTTTTTGAGTCAGTTGGTTGGGCAGCTACACTTCAAATTTCCTAACATAAACTTATGAGCACGTCTAGGGTTGTATCTGATATTTGAAACATATCAATTAGTATCCCATTGATTCCTGAGGTTTTATTTTTTGCCACGGCTTTTAGTGCAGCTTTCACTTCACTTTTTATGGTACCATACACCTTGTTTGCATGATCCCAATCCATATACTCTGGAGAGTCAATGGTAAGAATCTGTGTTGCCAACTCCAAGGCATGTCATTTGAATGTAAAATAACCCCCATGTGATGTGTAGCCTATGAAAACACACTGGATGGTCAGCTATGAGTGGATTCTCAATCAAAGGCACATAACAATTATCATAAAAGTTGTTTGCTTGCATACAGATTTTTTATATTCTAGTTAAGCTATCTAACCTTGGTGGACCACAAGAACTTAATTTGCATACTGCTAGTGATATTGTACCTAATGTTAGCTAGATCTTAGCTGAAAGCAGGGAATACCAGAGGAATATATATCTGTGTTTCATTGACCATGCAAAGGCATTTAACTGTGTGGATCGTATGCAGAGCAGATTATCCGAGAGGCTGGACTCTATGAGGAGAATTGTGGCATGAGGATTGGTGGAAGATCTATCAACAATCTCCGTTATAAAGATGACACAACCCTGCTTGCTGAAACTGAGGAGGACCTCATGCACTTGCTGCGAAGGGTCAAGGACTGCAGCCTTCAGTATGGACT
>NW_006399953.1:4366513-4370975 GCF_000299155.1 Elephantulus edwardii
TGAAAACAATATTATTATTAATACTGTTAATTGCCTTTAAGGCAAACATGACTTACTGCAACCCTACGAACAAAAGGCCTGAAGCCTCTTTATAACGATCAACATTTATCAAAGTTCATAGTGTTTCCAGAGATGTGTTATTTAGGGGGTAGATGCCACTTCTGCTTCCAAATTTGTAATAGGTTGTTATCATTGTTACGTGTCATTGATTCTCCTGCGATGTATCATGACCCTGTGTATAGTAGTTCTGAACCTTCCCTGTCATCCTGACAGAGTCTCATTAATTCCGACACCAATCTCATTGCCCCAGTTATTGTATCAATTCGTTTCATCTAAAGTCTCCCTCTCCTGCGCTGTCCGTCCATCCTTCTGAGCATGATGTCCTTCTCCAAGGATGAACCTCTCCTGGCCATGTTCCCAAAGTGGCGGGGCTTCAAAACCCTAGCCTCCAAGGAGAGACTTGGTTTCTCCCACTCCAAGACAGATCTATTTGTTTTCTTGGCAGTCTATGGTATGTTCAAGACTCTTCTCCAGCACCACAACTAGAAGGCATCTATTCTTCTTCTGTCATCCTTAGTCATTGTCCAGCTTTCTGAAGCACAAAAAGTAACTGAGAAAATCATGACCTGGATTAGGTGCACCTTTGTATCTAGACTGACATCATTGCTCTTCAGCACTCTGGAGAGCTCCATGACAGTAGATTTTCCCAATGCAATTTGTCTTTTGGTTTCCTGACTGCTGGTATTAAGAGTGTTGCTTGTGGAGCCAAGGAGACTGTAATTGCTAACTTTCTCAATCTCTTCTCCATCTATTATGGTGCTGTCAATTGGCCCAGTGGTGAGAATCTTTATCTTCTCGATATTGAATTTCAATCCATTTTGAAGACTACAGTCCTTGACCTTTTGAAGCAAGTGCTTCAGTTCTTCAGTTTCAGCAAACATGATTGTGTCATGTGCATATCATAGGTTGTTAATGAGCCTTTCTCCAATCTTGAAGCCACACTCGTCCTCATAAAGCTCTGTTCCCTGAATGATCTGTTCTGCATGCAGATGGGAACAGGATGCATCCCTGATGTACTCCTTTTCTGATTTTGAAATATGCAGGGTAACTATGAGTTGTCTATGACTAGATGGCACTTAGCAACAACAATGATGACAACAGAGAGAGAGCTACATTGGCCTAGTGGACAGAAAATTATGTTACCAAGCCTAAGGTGGGTGATTTTAATCTGTGACACTCAAGCCTTGTTTAAATTGTTTTTTGTCGAACATTCTTCTACGTGGTATTGCACTGGTCTGTTGCATTGCTGTTCAGAGGTAACTCGGGGTTGCTGTGGTGCTAAACACTGTGACACTGATGTGTCAAATGGTTACTGCATGGTAGAGCATCCCAATTAAAGCAAGCTTTGAAGCAGGAGTGGCATCCACTTCCTATGTAAACTCTATGAACAGTGCTCAGGTCTTTTGCTCATAGGGTCACTATGAGTCGTCTATGACTCAACAGCATTTAATAACAACAACAACATGTTATATATCCTACATATTGTCTGACCTCGTTTGGTCACTATGTCCACTTTTCTCTGTGTAGTCACACCCCACCCCATTTTCCTTGAGATTTTTACATGTCATACCAGACTTACTGTCTGTTTTCCATATGTGGTAGGCCACACTTCTCCACAAATCCCTCTTTGAAGTTCAGGTTTTTATACGTCTCTCTGAATCATCCCTGTCCTATTTCACTGGATACCTGTCTACGTCAGGTCCACCTATCACATTTTGGATCTCATATTTTAATAGACTGGAGAGAGGAAGGATGAATGGGGAAGTATATTGAATGGTCAGTTTTTTGGTGCCAGTTTAGCTAAATTCTAATAACTAGTTACTTAAACTTTTAAAAAAGTACTTACAAATATTATTAAAATCCTTAATCAGTTTATCTCAAGTTAAGAGAGATTTTTTTTACATAATCTGAATTATTCTAAGTCAATTGAAAGGTACTAAAAGCAAAATTTCAGGTTTCCCTTAAGAGGAGAAATTTTTCCTATTGACAGTATTTTCTCTATGTAAGTCCTGACTTGTTTAGAAAAGAAAGAGAAAATTTTATTAATGCTAGCTCACTGAGCAACATTTAACTTGAAATGTCTCTTTATACAAGGGAGAAAAAAAGAGAACACAAAACGTATCATGTGGGATTCCCATTTAATTAAGACAAAGAGTAGTCTTACAGAGACCATTATAAATGAAAGGATAAAATGATTATCTGAGAAATCTAGCACCTAAGTCATACTAATCAAGAAATAATATAGACTTCATCCTGTCCTCTATACTACTATAATAATATATTAAATTATAATTAAAATCCAATAATTGAGTTGACCAAACTCTATTTATGGTATCCAAAAAAGTAAATGAAAATACACTCTGAAATAAAGAGGAATGTATACATTTAAGATACTAAGATAAATAGATGCTGATATGGGCAGCAGCTGTAGCCATGGTGACGTCTTATTCTCTGAGTTCTTCATCTATTACTAAACCAAGACTCTATTTTTCACACTGGAATGTTAGTTCTGTGTTCCTCATTGGATGCTTTCTTCTCAATGTTTATGTATCAGTTTATGTAGATATTTATTTTTCTTAAATATGTTTTTTCTAAGTAACTCTGCCTTATATAAATACCAGTCTCAACTTCTATTTCTGCTTTATAACATCAAGAATTATATATTTTAATATTAATTTATTTCTTTTTCATTTCAAAGAACATCTACAGAGATTTTGGAATTCCATTCATTCATTGTTGCACTTTACTTCCGCCCCCCCACCCCCATTTGCTCCTGTCCTTGAAAAGCAAAAGAAAAATTTCTTCATTGGTATATTTTAATTTTTTTAAAAATATTTTTTCAGAACCAAGCAATAAATTTCTTTCAGGTAGGGATATTATCTTTTTGCTCACTTTCATTTTTTCACATTACAAGCTAAGAATAAATACTTAAATTTCTAAATTTATATATACAACTTTTATAGTACTTAGCTGCCCATTAATAGAGCACTTAATGTAAAAATTAAAATAAAAATTCATTCTTGTAAGACAATGGCTATCTTTTGATCAGATGTTGTGCACTTTGACACTTCACTTTCTAATGAACAAATTTATAAAGTTTATTCAAATTTATTTTGCATTATTAAGAAATGTACACAATTTAAATTTTGTCATTTAAACCATTTCAATTGTACAAGTCACATTAATAGCACTCATAGTAATCACATTCACCACTCTCTCTCTGAAAAATTAATTTCTTCACTCCCAATTGAAACTGCACACCCTTTAAGTAATAATTTATCATTCGTCCCTTCTCCCAGTGCTCACTAAGTACTAACCTATGCTGTGTCTATCCTCTAGTCTGTTATATTTAAGTGACATCACATACTATGTGTAGCTTATATCTGGTTTATTTAAACCCCGTAACACTGCACAAGGGTGTCTTTGAATTTCTGAATTCACCTTTAAAAAAAACAAAAAACTCAGAATTCTAGTGGTATAGAAAAAAGGACAATCCCCTCCCATACAATTTATAACCTCTGAAAACCCATTGGAGAGTCATCTATAAATTAGTTCCATTCTGACGGTAATAAATAAATATACTTACTTGAGAAGTTACTTGGTCTTATAATTCTAGGTTTAATTTTATATCAAGCTAAATTATAATAACTAGTTACTTAACAAACCTTTTCCATGGCAGATGTAGCATTTTTTCTTTCTCATCATCAATGCACAGACATTAAAATTTCTCAAAATTTTTATTATTGTTTGTTAATTTTTGTGTTTTTAATAACAGCCATTACAGTGGATATGTGGTGAATCCCACTGTAGTGATGATTTCCTTTTTTAGTGAATGTTAATGATGTCTTTTCATGTGGTTTTATACCATTTGTACATCAGTCTGTTTAGCTTTTTTGTTCATTTTTATTGAGCTTCTGTTTTTATTTTGGTGTTAAGGTATAAAGATTTTTACATATTTAGCTGTTTTATCTTCAGGTTTAATAGAGTTGAAGATAGTGTCTTCTGGTTAATAAGCATCTGCCTTTTTTTTTGGCACTTCCTGTTTATTGGTCTTGCTGGAGTCCGACATGGAGACATGATGGGGGCTGGCAGAAGTGGGGGCGCAGACGCACACACAGATGGCCGGGGCGCACACAGGTTTGCACAAAAGTGGATGGGGAAGAGTCATCATTCTGTAAATAAATACTGGACACACGGCGCCTTGCGCCCTCTGGACTGGGGTCCCCGGGCACCGTCCACTACTGGAAGTGTGGATGGTGCGGGTGGGTGGGTGTCCGAGGGGGCCAAGCCCCAGGCCCGGTGGTCCTGACAGATGGGGGAGTCCTGGAGGACAGTGGTCCACATGGAAGGGGGGGTGGTCCACACGGAGGGGTGGCTGGTGGTCCACACGGAGGGGGAGGGG
>NW_006399953.1:4376960-4380575 GCF_000299155.1 Elephantulus edwardii
ACGGGTCCTTGGAGAGGGACATCATGCTTGGTAGGGTGGAGGGACAGCTCAGGAGGGGAAGACCCTCTATGAGATGGATTGATTCGGTGACTGGGGTAATTGGGATGGGTGTGTCAGAGGCGGTGCGGTTGGCGCAGGATAGAGCAGGGTTTAGAGCTGTTGTGCACAGGGTTGCTATGAGTCGGAAACAACTCGATGGCACATAACAACAACAACAACAATGCGAAACCTATACTTGGACCAAGAGGCAGTTGTCAGAACAGAGCAAGGAAACACTTCATGGTTCAAAACTGGGAAGGGCATACGCCAGAGATGTGTTCTGTCTCCATACCTTTTGAACCTGTATGCAGAACAGATTATCTGAAAGGCTGGGCTCTATGAGGAGAAATGTGGGGTCAAGATTAGTGGAAGATCAATCACCAATCTGTATTATGCAGATGACACAACCCTGCTTGCTGAAACTGAGGAGGACCTGAGGTGCTTGCTGCAGAGGGTCAACCTCCAAAATGGATTGAGGCTCAATGGCAACAAGACAAAGATTCTCTCCACTGGACCGATTGGCAGCATCAGGACGGATAGTGAAGAGATTGAGATTGTTCACAGCTTTAGTTTGCTTGGCTCCACTGTCGCCACTGTTGGCACCAATAGCCAGAAAATTAAGAGGCGTATTATAATGGGAAGGTCAGTTTTTAGGGACCTCTCCAAAGTACTGAAGAGCAATGGTGTCTCTCTGGAGACTAAGGTGCATCTGATATAGGTCATGGTCTTTGCTATCACTTGTTATGCCTCAGAGAGTTGGACAGTGACTAAGGAGGATAGAAGGAGAATTGATGTCTTTGAGCTCTGGTGCTGGAGAAGAGTATTGAGGATACCATGGACTGCTAGGGAAACAAACAGATTCGTCCTGGAGAGGGTTAAACCGGGTGGCTCCTTGGAGGCAAGTATTCTGAGGCTCCTTCTAACATACTTTAGACATGTTGTAAGGAGGGACCGGTCCTTGGAGAGGGACATCATGCTTGGGAGGGTGGAGGGACACCCCAGGAAGGGAAGGCCCTCTACGAGATGGATTGATTCAATGACAGGGATAATTAGGATGGGTGTATCGGAGACAGTGTGATTGGCACAGGACAGAGCAGAGTTTAGGACTATTATACATAGGGTCGCTGTGAGTCGCAAGTGACTCGATAGCACATACCAACAATTACAACAGTCATTTTGTGGGATTTACAAAACTTTTGTAAGAACTGCCATATAAATATGAACCACTGCATTACTGGTCATGGTTACTGTTGCTTTTTTAAAGTCTGTATAATCATTCCATTATATGAACTTCAACATGAATGATATTATTGTTCTGTTTTTAAGTATTGAATGACCATTTTGATTTCTTGTTATTTTTTCTTTTTGCATAACATTCGAATGTTTTATGTAGTGAATCTGCAAATCAAGTTGTTTCCTTACCAATTTTTTTGCTTTTGTTTTGTGACTGTAGCTTTTTTTATATTGTAATTAGTTCTGTCTCATTATTCATGCAAAGATTATCTTCCTGGTCATGTGTAAAAGTTGAAATCTGTTCTTTAACTTTTTGTTCAGCTGACGTTTGTACAGGAAAAGCTAGAAAAAAAATAGTAATAATACCAACACCTAAAATGTATCTCTGTGTTTGTATATTGTCACTGTACCAGGGTACTCCTTCATCAGGTTTCCAAGTTAGTATCTCTCCTAATAATAAATATGAGAGGGAAGCATAGGATCTTCTCAAGTACTTTCTGAGCATTCTTTTTGCTCTGGATAACGTTCTCCCAATTGCTCAGGTTTTGTAGAGTGTTCTGATGAGTATGGGGCTGCACAGCCAACCCAAAGTCAGGTTGTTCATATCCAACAACTGTTCTAAAAGTAAGATAGCTACCTTCTTCAGTGTGATTTAAAGTCTTTGAAACCCCATTCATTAGAGGATCAGTTTTCAGTATGTTCTGAATTGATAGCTATGAGTGAAGTGGATTTTTTAAAAAAATTTCTTTCCCATGTATCGTTCTAGTTTTAGTCACTTAAAAAAAAGCCTTAACTGTATTGTTTAGTCCATGGAGGCTACAATAAATGATTACAGGCTTCATACTGTGATTAAAAAATAAATTAATGGGGAGTATTTTCTCTAGTTCCTGATCAATAAGCATATTCATTAATCAGTAAATATAATTGCATCTGTAGCAATTGCTTGACAGTATACTTTATTCTTGATTGAAATTGTATTATAAATTCTCAAGGTCTATATACAACAAAATAGCCTTTTCAGTTTACTTTGCTAACTAGTTGTTTATTATTTGCATATATCTTACCAAAAATTGCCCTTCTTACACCAAGTAATTATGTTTCTATTATTTAGCTATGTCAGTTGCTTTGACATTGTATTGTTTTGCTCATGAGGAAAAACCACATTCTAAGATGTCCTTGTGTGGTGAGATACTTTTTTCCAAATAAATCTGGCTATAATGTACCATGAATATGAATATGCAATTTATTAATTAGATAAAGAAATGCTTTACTCTCCATGCATATGTTCTGATTTTTTGGTGAACACAGTTTTCTTTCAAATGATTGATAAATTACAAGTGATACAATAACAAAGTGCTGTGCTATTCCACAAATACTGGTTATACTGAGAAAATTCTCTCATTTTAAACAAAATAAGGAAATTAGCAAAACCCAACTTCAGCTTTAATTTTAAAAAACAGCTGATTTAACTTTTGTGACATTGATTCCAAACATGTGCTTGGAAATATACTTGTCATCACCTAAAGCTAGCATATTTTATCTTTTAAATATTTTAAAGTATCTAAATAATTGATTACATTTTTCTGTTATAGCTAAAAATCAAGCTTTATATACAATCTACATTACCTGAGATAAGTATGCTTGGTAATTACTTATGTTCTTATTTTTTCTTAATTATTGTAGTAGTTAATAGATATTTAAAGCATATGGGATTCCAAGAATTATGTTTCATCTTATTTCAGTCTCTCTAAGTTTTGTAAACAAGTCACATATTTAGACTAAAGAAATGTTGAGAATCTGCCCACACTTACTTTAAGGTAAGTAGACAGAGGGGTTTGATTTTTGCAGATTTAAGTTGGCAAATATCCAAAAGGCATGGAAGGAACAACATGGAATTTTTGTGTCTGAGCCATCTCTTCTAACAGCTTGGTGCATATTATTGTTTTTCTTTTTCTGACATCTAAACTTTAACATGTCAACTCAACATTTTGTACATAAATCGTTTCTGAAATGAGAATTACAGCTAAAGTTTCATAGGTTGAGCTCTCAAAACTTTCAGCTATGTGGAACCAACTTTGAGAATAACCATTTCCCAGACTTTATTTTGAGTAGAGAAATCTCATATAGATGCAGTCATAACATCAAAACATTGAAACAGCTAAATGAATGCTTTAGGATAAGCAACATTGAAGTATTTAGGATTTGAAATGGCATCTACATATGCTTCATATACTTTTAAAACTAGCATCATGGAGTCTTCTTGCAATGTCAGAAAACAGATGTTAAGTGTGTATTGAGGTTCAAGGCTTGAAGGAAAAGGCAGATATTGTAAAAGATAGTGAA
>NW_006399953.1:4380675-4382069 GCF_000299155.1 Elephantulus edwardii
GGATGGTGCGGGTGGGTGGGTGTGCAAGGGGGCCAAGCCCCGGGCTGGTGGTCCTGACAGATGGGGGAGTCCTGGAGGACAGTGGTCCACATGGAAGGGGGGGTGGTCCACACGGAGGGGTGGCTGGTGGTCCACACGGAGGGGGAGGGGCAGCGGTCAGCAGCGGCCCTAAATGACCTTCTTGAGCTCATTGTAGATGACCAGCACGAAGGCCCCGCCAATGGCCTGCAGCACGTTGGACCAGGCGCCCTTGAAGAAGGCCTTGCCGCCCTCGTCCTTCAAGATCTTACGCCAGCAGTCGATCGATTGTCCCTGTGTACATGATGTCAGCTCCTTTCCGGCCAGACTGCATCATCATCCTTCTCCGCACAGTGTCGAAAGGGTAGGACACCACTCCGGCCACCGCAGTGACCATCTGCGCAATCATCCAGCTGACCACGATGTGCGTGTTCTTGGGGTCCGGGAGCATACCTTTGGCCATGTCGTAGACGCCAAAGTAGGCGGCCAGGTAGATGATGATGCCATGGACTGACACGCTGAAGCCCTGGTAGAGGCCATGGATGCCGTCCGACTTGCTGATCTTAACCAGGCAGCCCAGGCCCTTGAACTGGGCTCCGTGACCGACTTGCCCACGTCGGTGGCCAGCCAGGGACGGGCGAAATCCAGTGGGTAGACGAAGCAGAGCGAGGTGGCCCCAGCTGTGCCCTGGGAGGCCAGGTTGCCGGCAAAGTAGCGCCAGAACTGGGTGTGTTTGTCCACCCCACCCAGGAACACTTGCTTGTACTTGTCCTTGAAGGCGAAGATGAGCGCCTGGGTGGGGAAGTAGCAGATGACGTTGGTCAGGTTGCCCCTCCAGAAGGACAGTATGCGCTGTTCCGGGGAATGCGCAGGATGCAGTCCACGATGCCCTTGTACTGCTTGTCCACAGCGATCTGCTTGCTGGCATGCTGGACCTGCAAAAGCAGCTTGACCTGCTCCATCGGGGCCACGGCCGAAGCATCTGCCTTTTTAAGTCAACAACTGCATTTCTTCATTTCTTATTTAAAATTTTCAGCTTCATTATTTGTTTCATTTATTTTTATAATTTCTATTTACTGATAATCTTCATTTACTCATTTTTTGTTTTTGTTTTCTCCATTTAGTCTCTCTCTCTCATATATATATATATTCCTGATTTTTTTTCTTTTGTTTTTTATTGGGAAAAACATATTGGGGGTTTAAGGAGGTGAGGGTTGGGGGCAGAAAGTTGAGGATGGGCCAGGATGCAGTTGTAGAGCTACACAGTTTGGTCGGTGGGGGGAGCAGGTGAAGGAAATGATGAGGGTCCAGAGGGGACCAGATACTACAGAGGAATGACAAGCATTTTCCAATGGTAATTAAACCAACTGTCTTAT
>NW_006399953.1:4387289-4390048 GCF_000299155.1 Elephantulus edwardii
ATCCTTTTAAATATTTTTTTCTGAATGCCTGTATTAGGGAACTCTGGTGTCTTAGTGGTAAGAATGCACACTGCAATTATGATGGCATATGATTTGAATTCACTAGTTTCTCACTGGGAGAAGGATGGGCAATGTCCTCCCTTGTGATTAACAGGCTCTGAAAACCTGCTAAAGGGTCATCTATGGGTCGGTTCCAACTCAATGATACACTCAACAATAACAGCACCCTGCATTGTAATTACAAAGTCAATTCCGTAATTTTATCACTAGGTGAAATTGTCAGAGAGAGTGATATCAAAATGTCAGTTAAGGAACAGAGAGCTACAAGCAGGGGAAGTACTTTCTCAGCCTTCTGTTAGAGGGAGGGCTGACTTGAGATCTCCAGGCACACAAACTGCTTAAGTTGATGTTCCTTGATCTCTCGCTACTGCAGAGACAAATGAAGACATTAAGCTTCAGTAGAGAAGGCTTGATCAGGTAAGACACTTCTCCACAGAACCAGCAATTTCTGTTGCTTGTGAGAAGAAAGAGAAGTGAAACTTTACTGGGGCCACATCAGATGCCAAACAGGTTAAGAGAGTCTGGGACAGAAAGCTACAAACCAGAGAAAGACATTCTCAGCTTTCTCCACTGGCATGTTGAACTGTGAAAATGAGAGCTGATATGAAACCCTCATGGACAAAAACTACTCAGGTGAAACATCTGGTCTCACATTATTTATCCATTTCTTAGATGAAGGAGTTGGAAATAAAGTTTGAAAGAGGGGACTACATAAAGGTGAGATTTCTATGGGATTACAGTGCACAACAGAGAAAATCTGGAGGACTTTAGGAAATGCATATTTTCAGAGAAAGAACATTCAGTAGATTGTGGGACTCACACAATATATTGAACATTTAGAGCTGGCACCTAATCAATAACATCATAAAGATAAGAACTGCTGACAACTTATGCAGATGCAATAGAAAGTGCTGAACACTCATCAAGAAAAATGTCACATTGTTTCAAGGAAGCAGCAGACAGCTTCAAACACTGTGAAAAAAAACAAATTCAGCCTTCTCCAAAAGGCACAAAATATTGCAGATCCTATGAATACTCCAGAGTCAAGAAGGCATATGTTATCTGTTGATATGGAGACATTAGTACACCTATTAATAAAAGTGCAAACGATGGAAGAAAGAATGGAAGCCACAAATAAAGAGAACATCCTAGAGGTAGAGGACCACAAGAACTATATTGATAAGGACTTATTTGAACAGCTACTGAAGGAGGTGCAAATGATGGAAGAAACACTAGAAACCATTAAAAAAGTAAACACTCCAGATACCGAGAGCTAGAAGAAATATATTGATGAGAAGGAACTTGCAAAACTGTTGAAGAAAATGTTATATTTGGGTTTTTTATGACTGAGATATTTCATTCAACATAATGTCCTCCAGGGTCACTTGTTTGTGTAATATTTTATTAGATCCTTGTTTTTCAGTGCTGCATAGTATTCCAATACTATATAATGTCACTGTTATAAAACACACTGACATGCAGGTTGCAGGGGAAACTAAAAATAGAGGGGATAAATAATGAACATTGCATTAAAACAGATAAGGGAAATACTGTTTAAAAGGAATACATGGTTAAGCATTATTTGTATGACAACTGTCCAGAAAAAGAGGTGCATAGAAAAGTGGACTGGGGTGAGGGAAGAAATGAAAGAATTTTTTTAAAAGAGAAAATCAAACTAGGGAGGATAGGAAGGAATACACGTAACAATGAATGAATATAAATCCAAATATTGTGTAAACTTTCCTTAAAATTACAAATTTTTTAAAATGGAAGAAAGACTTAAAGCTATAAAGAGCTATAAGAACTTTAAAGAAGCATCACAAGGTAGAAAGAATACAGCCAACACAGTACTAGAAATAAGAGAAAAGCAAGAAAATGCAATTCAGAATATTAAAAATGAAATGGTAGAAGTATCCAACATGCTAGAGTGACAAAATTGTAGAACAAGAGCAATGCAGTCAGTGAGCTTGAAGACAAGTGCTTCAATGGAAACTTACTAGAAGAAAGATCAGAAGACACATAAAGAAAATGAAGAAAACTTTAGATTCATGAGGATGACAATAAAAGGATCAACATGTTTGAAATCTCAGATTACAAGCGGGACAAAGAAATAACTGAGAAAATCGTGGAAAAGGCACTAGCAGAAAACATATTAAGTATTTTGAAGAACAGAGAAGTTGACATTCAAAAAAATCAACAAACACAAATAGACTAAACCAAAAAAGCAAATCATCAAGACATATCATAGTCAAATTTTCCAAAATAAAAGAGAAGGCTAGAATACTAAATACAGCACAAGAAAAATAAAGAATCACTTACAAAGGAAAAGCAATTATATTAAGTTCTGATTCTCAGAAGAAATTATGCACACAAAAAGAAAATGGAATAACATAGACAGAAAGTTGAAGGAAAACAATTGTCAACCAAGGATCGGGTACATAGCAAAAGTCTACATCAAATATGAAGGAGAAATTACACCCTTTGCAGAGAAGAAGGGACTGAAGGAATTTGTGAAAACAAGATCAAATATACAAAAACATTTTAGGGAAGTCCTTCACACAAAGACACCAAAAGAAAGTGGATGGACCATAGTAATCAGAAATAAGAAAAAAAGAAACACAACAAAATGGCAATACTCAAATTTGACCTGTTGATAATCACACTTAATGTAATGGGCTAAATGCACTAATCAAGAGAAA
>NW_006399953.1:4390148-4391183 GCF_000299155.1 Elephantulus edwardii
GGGGCACCCCCCCCCAGCACAGGAGTCCTGCGTATTCCTGATTTTTCAATAGCTCTTGGCTCATGTTTTCTTTTTTCTCTTTACACGTTTGAAAATGTATGACAGGACACACTAGCCTCTTGTAACCTGACAAAGAGAAAAAAAGAACCCACATCAACAGCACGAGGCTAAAGATTTGAGGAAGAGGTCAGACATACTTTCCCCTCCAAACTTCTCACTGATTCTGAAAACTGTCCCCCTCACAACACTCTTTATCCTACTACTCAGTTGGTAATTCATTGTAATGACCATTTAGAACTCATAAAATACCACCACAGTTATGGATTTTATTAGAAAAGTAACAAATTACAAATCCAAATTATTTTTTAAAAAAGGCTCAATATGTAGTCCTTAGATTGAGACAACCTCTTGTGGCTCTCTGTTACTATGCCCCAAAAGAAAGTCACAAGACTCTTTAGATCCACAAGTAAGTGCCCAAAGGCATCCCCCCCAACTCTGCCAGGAAGCTTCAGCACCAAGGCATTCAATTGTTGCTCAGTGGGCCAGCTTCAAGTGCCTGAAATGCTACATTTGAAGCCACTCCACTTCAAATTTTCCTTAAGACAATCACCTTTCCCAGTGGGATCAATTTACTATTGATCTCCTGTCTCTACTAATGCCAGTTGTCCATACATGCTGCACTTTCTACTGCTTCTCACTATCATGTGCTATGTTTGGTATTACAGCTCCCTCTTTCTTGCATCTTAGCTATTCTCCAAGCAGAGATTTCAGGTTAAAAGTTGCGCTCAACTCGCTACTCTTCTTTCTTGATAATAGCAAAATATCCCCTAGGGGTCTCTGGGATAACACATTATAAGCTTATTTTTTTGTGATTTTTAGATGCTGTCAAGTCAACTACAACTCATAGCAGCCCATGAACAACACATTGAAACCTAGTCCTGTGATAAACCATCGGACAGTCTATGCCTTGCTCAAGACTGCTTTTGTAGCCCTTGTGTCAATCCATCTTGTTGAAGGAGTTCCTTTCTTAATTGA
>NW_006399953.1:4415246-4416554 GCF_000299155.1 Elephantulus edwardii
TAGTGTTGTCTATTTTCTTTTTCTGTTTTGTTAATGTTTATTTTATATATTTTTCTGGTCTTCCATTTGGTGCATAGGTATTTATTATTTTTATGTCCTCTTATTGTATTAACTCTTTAAGCATTATGTAATGACCTTCCTTGTCCTTTGTGATGATTTTGTATTGAAATTTACTTTTATTAGAGGTTAATATCACTACACCTTTTTTTGTTGCCATTTGTTTGGTATTCCCCCCCCCACCTTTTTATTTTTAGTCTTTCTTTATCTTTATTTTTTGATGTGTCTCTTGTAGAGAACATATTGATGGATTTTGGTTTTTTTATCCAATCTGTTACTATTTTCTCTTCAATGGTGCATTTAAATAATTCACATTCAGTTAAATTATTAAGAGG
Source organism: Elephantulus edwardii (assembly GCF_000299155.1). Lineage (NCBI taxonomy): Eukaryota > Metazoa > Chordata > Mammalia > Macroscelidea > Macroscelididae > Elephantulus > Elephantulus edwardii. The sequence continues at coordinate 4,415,639 of NW_006399953.1, forward strand.
CAAGATTTTATTGCTGTCATTTTGTTGAGTTCTTTTTGTTGTTGTTACTACTTACTTTGGTCTATCCTGCTTTCTGTGGTACTTCTATAAAAAGGACATCTCTCAGTGTTTCTTACAACTGGTCTTGTTTTCACAAACACCCTAAGGTTCTATTTTTCTGGGAATATATAGATCTGCCTTTCAAATTTGATGGACAGTTTTGCTGGGCACAGTTTTCTTGGTTGAAAATTGTGTTCTTTGACTGTTCGATATAAGTCATTCCACTGTCTTCTTGTTTTCATGGTTTCTGTTAGGAAATCAGCACTTCATCTTATCTGCTCTCCCTAAGAGGTTACTTTCCAGTTCTCCCTCGCTGCTTTTATAATTCTCACCCAATCTTTGGAGCTGGCAAAATTGATTATGCTATGCCTTGGTGTTTTTCTTTTGGAGTCTATTCTATATGGTATTTTGCTCAGCTTCTTGAATATGTATTTTCTCATTATTCATTATGCCTGGGTAGTTTTCTTCTAATAATTCTTCCACAATTTTTTTGTTGCCTTTACTTGATTCTTCCTGTCCAGATATCCCAATGGTGCACATATTTCTCTTGATGGTGTCCCACATTATTCTTAGGTTTTCTTCTTTTTCCTTCGTTTGATGCTAGGTTTTGCTCCGGCAGAGCACTGGTGACAATTCTATCTTCTAGTTCCATCTTTCTGTGTTCCATCTCTTCAACCTTGTTCACGTGTCCCTCTATCATGTTGACAGCATCTGAAACCTTGGACCTCATATTGTGGATCATTGTTACTTGTTTTTCCAGTGTCTCTAATGCCTCATTTTCTTAAATTTTATTTTTTATTATATTTTGTGTGTGCTGTAAAATCATATCTGACTGGTACAGGAGAAAATTGTCCCTCCTTCTCCAGCAGAGTTAATG
>NW_006399953.1:4417814-4419981 GCF_000299155.1 Elephantulus edwardii
CTGGTGGGCTATTTCTATGTAGCTTGCTGTTCCTCCAGCTCCTTACACTGTCTCCATCTTGGTTTCCCCATCAAAATGCATTTTTCAAGGAGATCTAAAGGGAAATTATCAAGTTTATTTTGATAGGAAAGACCCTGAAAAAGCAAAACACTTTTGAAAAAAAAATGAAGTGCGAAATATACACAGTGGTAGTAATCAGAACAGTATGGTACTGGTACAGTGACATATACACAGACGAATGGAAGAGAATCAAGAACCCAGAAATAAGCCAATCTATCTATGGTCAACTGATATTTGACAACAAAATAAAATCTATCAAATTGAGAAATGTCTACCTCTGCAACAAATGGTGCTGGCAAAACTGGACTGTTAACTGCAGAAAGCTGAAATAGGATCCACACTTCATACCATTAACAAAAATAATTTTAAGATGTATCAGAGACCTAGGAGTAAAGCCCAAAACCATAAAGTTCGTAAGATACATATTGAAACCAAGATTAGAAGGCCTTGCCTATGATACAAAGAGGCTGACAAATACAGCCAGAAGTGAACTATACAGAGAGGATAAAATTGATTAAAAAACTTTCTAAAGATTAAAATAATTTTTCTCATAAAAAATTTTTCCAACAGAGTGAAAAGAAAACCTAATGACTTGGAGAAATTATTTGCCAATGCCATCTCAGACAAGAGCGTCATAACAAAATTTACAGAATATTCTTGGATCTCCAGAAGATAAAGACTGATAGTCCAATTACAAAACGGACAAAAGAAATTAATAAATTTCACAGAGGACAATATTCAGATGGGCCACAGACCCATGAAAAAACGCTCAAAAGACACAAGAATAAATACGCACTGGCAATGAGAGATGTAAATGAAAACCACAGAGAGATACCATCTCACCCCACTAGCAGTGGCAATGTTTGCAGGGCAGCAAGCAATAAATGTGAGAAAGGATGTGGAGAAGTGGGAACTCTCATACCCTGTTGGAATTGTAAAATGGTATAACAACTCTGGAAGACAATTTTACATTTATTCAAAAAGTTTAGAGAAATTTCATATGACCCAGCTATTCTACTAAAAGGAATATAGCACAAGGAAATTTGAAGTGAGACACAAATGTAGATTTGTACACCAATGTTCATGCAACCTTATGTATCATTGCAAGAACATAAGCTGTGGGAAGATAGAAAAAATTCCATCCATGACGAATGTAAAAAGTCATTAATAAGAAGGAAGAAGAAGAAAAGACCAAAATGGATGTCAGAAGAGACTCTGAATATTGTATCAGGGCATTGAGAAGCCAAAGCAAAGGGAAGAAAACAAAAAGTTAAGGACCTGAATAGTAGATTTCAAAGGGGTGCTCAGGAAGACAAGATAAAATATTATAACGAAATGTGCAAAAAGCTGGAGTCAGAAAATCAAGAGAGTTGAATTAACTAAACACTTCTTAAGCTGAAAAGACTAAAGAATAAATTCAAGCCACAAGTTGCAATGCTTAAGGATGTTATGGGCAAAATATTGAATGATTTAAGAAGCATTAAAAGCAGATGGAAGAAGTATATAGAGTAATTTAACCTAAAAGAATTGGCTGACACAGAAGAATTTCAAGAAACAACATATGATCAAGAGGCAATGATGATGGAGAAGGAAGTGCAGGCTGCTCTGAAGGATGTGGCAAAAAATAAAGCCCCAGGAATTTATGGAATACCAATTGACATATTTCATCAAACAGATGCTGCCCTGCATATGCTCACCAAGTTGTGCCAAGAAATATAAGGGCAACTACTTGGCCAACTGATTGGAAGAGACCCATATTTATTCCCATTCCAAAAAAAAGGTGACCTGACAGAGTGTGGAAATTATCGTACAGTATCACTAATATCACACATTAGCAAAATCCTGCTGAAGACTATCCAGAAAGACTTGAGCAGTATATTGACAGAGCACTACCGGAAATACAGTCTGGGTTTAGAAAAGGTCATGGCAGTAAGTACATTATTACCAATATCAGATGAATCTTGGCAGAAAGCAGAGAGTACCATAAGAATGTCTATCTGTGTTTCATTGAGTATGCAAAGACATTTGACTGTGTGGATCACAACAAATTGTGACTAACCTTGAGGTAAGTAAGAATCTCAGAATTCTGATTTTGTTTGTACGAAAC
>NW_006399953.1:4421096-4422820 GCF_000299155.1 Elephantulus edwardii
TAGTTATAGATGAGCTTCAGGCCTTTTGTTCATAGGGTTACGATGTGTTAACAACAATAACAACACACCAAGATCAATTCAAACTAAATCCACTGCTATCAAATCTATGCAAACAAGTAGCAGCCATAGGGCCTGGAGCCCTGTTAACACAGTGATAAGCTCTTGCCTACTGACCAAAAAGATAGTAGTTCAAATCCAGCAGCCACTTAGGGGAAAAGTCTGTTTCCATTAAGAGTGCATCCTAGGGAATTCTATGAAACAATTTTACTTGGTCCTGTCTTGTAAGTATTAATCACTATAAGTCAATATAAATAGAGAAATAAAACTTTAGTTTTTTTTCAAAAATGTATTATTTGAGTGAAAATTTACAAAACATATTGTTATGTCAAGCAATCATTCATAAACATTTTGTTCCACAATATCAATGACCTTCCCCATAGAATCTGATCATGCCTCATTCCATAATATTTTTTCATTCGTCTATAAATATTCATTAGCTACTATTTTTGTTTTCAGCTTTCTTCTTCTACTTGACCCTCCTTGTATGATTATCTTTGTGTTTAAACATTTCTTTAGCTTTTTATAATATGTATTTGTTCTTTTGGGACTGATTCATTCCACTCAGCATAATGTCCTCTAGAATTATCAGTTTAATTTAAGGTTTCCTGAATGCTGAATTGTTTTTCAAACTTGCATAATACTCTGTTCCATAAATGCATCATAATTTCTCTATTTATTCACTAATGAGCACTTGACTGGTTTCCAGCTTTTTGCTATTGTGAATAATGCAGTAATAAACATAAATATGCAAATATCTGTTTGCGTCAAAGCTCTTACTTTTTTAGAATATATACTTACTAGTGGAATGGCTGTATGTAATGACATTTCTATTTTATACTTTTTTAAGGAAATGTTAAATTTTTTAACTTTATGAAGAAAGATGGTCATTCTCTTTCTGTGCAATTGACAATCTTTGAAAACTCCCTGCGGATGAGCTATGTATTGTTTCTCACATGATAGCACATGACAATAATGCTCTCTATGGAGCTTTTGTGGTCTAGCCGTAAGGAGTTTGATGCTAAGCTAAAGTCATACAGTTCAAATCAACCAGCTGCTCCACTGGAGAAAGATGGGCAATCTCTTTCCATACAATATATATCTTCTGAAAACCCCTTGCATGGTCAGCTCTGAGTCAGTTCTGATTTGGTGGCACATTAACAACATCGACAATGTATCCTGTTCAGATCTTCCAGTGAATTACGTTGTTTTAAATCTCATTGCAGTAAAATCAGTTCCACCTGATAGCAACCCTCCATTGTGCTTTGAAGTCATAAATCACAATGGTAAGGAAACTTTCTATTTTTCTCCAGTGAAGTCACTGGTGAATTCCTAGTTATGGAACCTTTGGTTTAACAATGCAACTCACTAGGGACTGCACACCACCTATGTCCTCAGCAAACATATTCTGTTACTTTCATTTCTGTTAATGTTTCTGTGTAATAATCTGGTGTGTTTTTTACAAGACTACTGACAGTAGTATTTGGAACTTCTGTCAAAAAATTTTGTAGAATGGAGGAGTAATTAAAAGGAAAGAATGAGAAAATTTAAGAAAAAAAAAGGCTTACCTGCAAATATAAATATTATTTTAACTAACAACGTAATTCATTGTAGAGTTTGCAAAATAACTTTTTTGCAGTGTAAATAAAACCAAAGAATAGTACATT
>NW_006399953.1:4423237-4424185 GCF_000299155.1 Elephantulus edwardii
GATAGAGAAAAGTTTGAGATTCTTAATTACCTCATTTTACTTGGATTCACAATCAATACACTTTGTATCAGCAGTCAGGTGATCAAGAGGCATATTTCACTGGGAAAGTCTGCAGTCAGGGACTACTCTAAACTATTGAGGAACAATGATGTAAGGAATGGAACCTAAAGTACGCCTGGTTCAGTACATGTTCTTTTCATCACCTTGCTATTCTGCTGAGACCTGGATAATGAGTAAGGATGATAGAAGGACTATTTATGCCTTTGAGTGGTGGTGTTTGAGAAGAGTGTTGAATACCTCATGGACTGCCAAAAGAACAGATAAACGTGTTTTAAAGAAAGTGCAGCCTCAGTGTTCCTTGGAGGAAAAAAATGAAGCTTTATCTCATGTACTTTGGATGTGTTTCTAAGAGAAGCTATTCCTTGGAATGGGAGATCATGCTTGCAAGAATGGAGGAATAATGAAGAAAAGGAAGACTCTACTAGGTGGATTGACACAATGATTGCAATAATGGGTTCTAGTAAGTTAAGAAGTGTAAGAATGACACAGGATAGGTCAGGGTTCAGATCTGCTGTTCATAGAGTTACTATGAGTAGTACTTGGTTTGACAGCACCTAATAACAACAATCACAAAAATCCTGAAGTCTTTTACTGAGACTTAAAGGTCTTAAAGATTAGCTTATGTTTTTCTCTAAATAAGAAAACATAAATATAGTTTTTAAAAAAGTATTTTTATTTATTTTCAAAATCTTTACTGTGAAAATGGAACCTGATCTATGCGGGGGAAAATCATACCACCATCTTTTATCCTAAAACATTTTACCCCTGTCCTATTTTTGTTATATAGATATTGTTTACACTAGTGTCTGTAAATGTATTTATTAAGGAATATAAACTATACATATAGCCAGAAATAATTAATATAGCATTTAAAATATTTCATAGATA
>NW_006399953.1:4424285-4433143 GCF_000299155.1 Elephantulus edwardii
CAATTTTAACAAAGTTTACAGAGTTTAAGTTTGAATTAATGAGTTTTTAAAAGAGACAAAATGAAAAATTGACATTTGATAGAACTGATATACTGATAGTAATAAATTATCTTGTTTATTTGCACAGAGATATATCATGCTACTTGAATTACAAAAATCACAGAAGATGAGGAGAAAGACAGCCAAAGAAACAATTAAATTAATTGTTACTTAACTAAATTTTACATCTCAAAACCCCAGAGGATGGCCATGGTTCATCAAGATGGAGCAAATCAGTCCCTAAATGATAAAATAGACTCTTCTGGTGCTAACGTGCAATTTGTAGAAAAAAGAGGAGAAATAGTAGGATTTGAAGTAAAGACGAGTGCTAATTGATAACAGTGCATCTGAATTCCAAAATCAATCTCCATAATAGTCTATGTGTTTCCTACTGCCAAGGGGGCCCTTTAGAGTAGTGAGAGAAGACATTCACCTTGAAACCCACAGTGTCCCTTTCCAGCAGGAAGTAGCTAAGAGAATACGCCATCCCCTTTTCCTGATTCATTCCTTATGAATCAGGGTGAAGTCTCTCTCAGGGAGGAGTGATAGGGAATGGCAAGGGACACACTGACAAAGGAGATTAATTAGAACTGGCTTTTATAAGCCCTGTGGCAATTGGACAATTAAAACAGACATTGAGGTGGGGGAAAAGAAGAACGAACTGGGGAGGAGGGTGGAGAAAACAGTGCAACAATGAATGAATGAAAACCCAAACTAGTAAAATTTAATAATAAAAAAAAAGAAAAAAAATTAAAAAAAAGACGAGTGATGAAAATTAACCACAATAATGTTGTTGGGGTTTTTTTATGTTTTCTTAAAAATTTTATTATGCTTTAGATACAAAGTTTATAAAATTTGTATACATTGTTTTTCCATATCAGATCTTTCCTCTTTCCTTTACATATCCCTCTTTCCACCCATCTAATTGTGTGACCCTGTGATTAAACTCTCCCCTCACTGGATCCTCATACTCATTCTTCAATAAACAGAGTTAATAGGAAGAATGATGTTCAAGAGAAAGTTTTGTGAATTTTATGTGACCTTTTTTCCTGTTTATTTTCCCAGGGACATATCAGTTTCAGATAATTTTGGGGTTGAAGTTGTTGTAATGGACTATATTTACCAGAATGAAGATGGATCTTACAGTGCTTATCAAGACAAAATGTAAAAATAAAGAGGAATAGTCACCAGTTTACGAAAAAGTTATTTTCAAGGTGATAGCAAATGAGAAAATGTTATAGTCATGCATGGTTTATTTAGTCATCATCAAGAATGAATACTGTATTTCCTGTTAATTGTTTGGGTTTAGTGCTACAGACAGACACTAACTACATCCACATTTGTGACTGGGTTCAGAAGTGATGGAAACTGGGCCTAGAAGTATGTAATAATAAAACCTTCAACAGTATGTAAGTTTTCTGCAAGAGTGAAAAACATTAGAAGCAAGACTGAGGTTGCACAAAGCCATTGATGCTGAAACTATTGTTTTGAAGAAAATGGAAAAGGCTAGGGGGGCGGGGGAGAGCTTGCACAGATCACTTGATAACACATTGTCTAATGCCAAGAAGAAAACACATCTTATGAACACAGTGAGATGATTTTTCAGTGAATCAAGGGAATTTTCTTGAGAAAATGAAAATGTTTTTGTTGTTGTTGCCATGTGTCACAGAACCAGAACTGACTCCTAGCTGAGCCTCCAGGGGGTCTTCAGAGGTTGTAAATCTCATGGGAAGAGACTTCCCATCTTTCTTTTTCAGAGCAGCTGGTGGATTTGACCACTTGCCTTTGGGTTGGCAATGTAAGTCTTTATCACTAGGCCGCCAGTGCTCACTTAATCCGTTAGTGGGATGTATTAAATAAGTGGAATGTCAATGAAAAGCATTCTCATCATGGAGGCTAAAAAATTCTCATCATGGAGGCTAAAAAATATTCTATAGAGTTGTGGTGGTAACTAAAGCAATTTAAGAGTCTTACTATAATTTGGATAGACTATCTTTTTCCTGCTGTTTGTGATTATACTTTCTGTGCTTTGAATGACCTTTTGGTGTGATATACTTCAAGAAGTCAACCTTAAAACCTCAGACTAAGGACTTAACTTGTTAATAAAGCTAAATTTTTTTACATAAGAAGCACAATAATCTTCGTGAAGAATGCAATTAAACATGTGCTTTCAAATTCAGATTAATATGGACTTATAGAGCAGAGAAGAGTCAAGTTCAAGAAGAGGATGAGGAGCAAGTAACAAGACTGGTCTTACTTTGCAAGAAAAAAAGAGGGTGAAGTATGAGAGCATGGATTGCTCTCACTCTGAACTCTAGATTAAGAGCCATGTAGGAAATAGCAGCCACATTTGAAGCTGTTCAAGAAGTCTTAAATGTGCCGATGAAGAAGAGTTGAGGTTAGCTATTTCAGAATGGTCACTTTCTATCATACGGAATCTAAGCATAGCTTTTTGTATTTAATAAAAATATATTTTATACTTCTAGGCTGAGAACACCTGAAAGCAGCAGAAACTAATTTCTGAGAAACCAAAGATTGTCCAACATTAAATATTTTCTTATTCATAGCTCAATAGGGTTTGACAAAAATCTCTCCTAGCACTTTCACAAAACCCAAAAATTATTTTTGATGGTCTGCATGCCTGTAGCTTGCTGTGTGGGGAGCTTTTGAAAAGGGGAACTTTTAAAGAATGATTTGGGATCTACAATGGGACAATCAAGGCTTTCTGAACATGTAATATTATCAGTTGGAAATGTTATGATAGCAATGTTCACTAAATACTCAAATTCTTGAATATTCATTCTTGCTTTTTTGATATTAGTTTATTCATGAATATATCTACATATGCATTAGTTAGCATACTGTTTGGGCAGCTATTGATTATACAAACCTGATTCATTAATGTATTGCAGGATAAAGTATGATACTAAAATGATGAAAAATGTATGTCATTTTTAAGCATTTCTACTTTGAATTCTATTGTTTTCTTAACAAGTTTTCATTTTAACACATGGAACTAAGTAAATATAAATTCTTTCAGGCTGTGCATTTGGTTTTGAAATTTAAGAGTGTAATTTTAGTTTAGCTATTTTTCTTCCCACTAATATTGTCATTATAGGGAACTCTGGTGGCTTAGTGGTAAGGAATCATACTGTCAATTCAAAGGCACATGGCTTGAATCCATTCTCTGCATCAAGGGACAAAGATGCACAATATTTTCTTTTGTGATTAAAGGGCCTCTGGAAACTCACTGGAGGGTCAATCTATAAGTCTGTTCTGGTTCAATGGTACATATCAATAATGTACCATTGCTATTATGTTGAATAATGAACTGGAATTATGATTTGTGAGTAATTTTAATACAAAAAATAAATCAAGATCCTGTCTGGTCTACTGTAGGAAAAGATGCAAGAGAGAAAGAGAATCAGCAGGTGATGTTATCTCACTGGAATATGCTAACCTTATTGAGGCCACTGTAGAGGGTAAAAGTCTTTTGTACTCAGTAGTGTCCACTCTCTTCATTTTCCTTGACTTGTGAATTTATCATGTATGTACTGTGAATGCTCACATGATGACATGGGTATAATATATTTTGTAAGTGGCATTACACACTTTAAACTGGACAGCTAGATATTCTGTTTTGCTGATTTGTTTGACTTAGTGGCAATCTTCTATCGGAACAGGGTCCAAGAGACATGGATTTTAGTCTTTGGAAACAAATATTTTCTTTTTAAATATCAATGTCTCATTCATTAGACCTTTACATAGATCCCTTTTAGTGGTGCTTCCCCTGCTTTCAAATGAAATGAAGTAAAGTGGTTAACAACCTCTGCAGTCTTAAAAATAAAAGCCTGTAATTTGACTCTGGTGCAGAGAAACTGTTTGAATGTGTATTTATGTCATGGTGGGACTTAAACCTCACAAGCAAACTTTATAGAGACCTAGCTTATAAGAGAAATGGTAATTTCCATGTTTGATAATGCTCAACTAGTAGGTTCCATCTGACTTGTAAAGGGCCCTGGGTCAAATATCATGACACTCAACTGTTAAAGAACATCTCAGTCTATACCTATTCACGTAAAGCTTTAGAAGAGTGAAGTATATGGTTGTCATTCAAATTGCTACAGAAGATTTGAATCATTTTTTTTTTTTGCCTTGGGGTAAAAACATGCTTCAGATTCAAAACACAATTTCTTAAACATATGCTCTGAAAGGAATGAGAAGAATTGCAAGGTCTGTTTTGAATTGTAAAAGTATATTGCCTATTATTTTGTCTCCTGAAAGAGTTGATTTTTAAAAATTATGTTGTCTGCTATAGATGAGTTTATATACTGGGTCAACAAAACTTAACTGTCTAAAGTTGAGTTAAGAGAAACACTTTTGATTGATTTTGCAAATTGAGTTTTCATATTTAAAACAATCATTTTGTAATGACGTACTCAAATTACTGTAATGCTTTTCTTAATTTCTTTATTTTCATATTGATATATCAGATGTTGTTTTTAAAAGACATTATAAGAAAGATAATATTAACTTTTGCAACTATTTCCACAATGTCTTTTACTTCTAACAACTCTGGGTTTTAGTGCTGTTAATTGAATTCCAGAAAGTAAACAGATCCTGCCTTTAATCAGGCATCTCCTAATTTTAAGCTTAATTTAGATTAAGAAGGATGGTCAGAAATTCAGCCTACTGAGTGCTGGTTTTCATTGCACTTGGTGAGCAAAAGAGTGGGTTGAATAATTAAGATAATTATTTTCAAATGATTCTTCTGTTTTTATTATTACTTTATAAACATTATATAAGTTTGCATTTTCCTAAATTTTAAAAGTTGGGGTTATTCTACAGGAAAATGAATTCATAATCCCTTCCCCTCAAATTTGTACTGTATTTTTTTCTTCCTACTGATTAAGTAAATGATTACATTTTGATCTGTTTCCTATCTTTGAACATTTTTCTGCAATCTCTTTCTTATGTTATGTAGTATGAACCTACCAATGTTTCACACAGTTTATCTACCATTACTATTTCTTAATATTAGTATAAGAAGAAATTAGAGATAATGAAATTTTACTTAAGTCAAGATTCTATTAACTGGCATTTGTCAACCTGTGCTTTTATAGTTCAAATACACCAGTCACTCCTCAGAAGAAAGAGGGCAAATTTCTTCCTATAAAAATGTACTACACCTTGAGAACTCATTGAAGGCTCATTGTGAATTGAAACAATTTTATTGGAGTTTTTGTCTGTTTTATATTCTTTTATAGGTTTTAGTATTATTCTTCAACCAGTTTCCAAGCACAACTTTTCACTTTCCAATCCTTGAGTATCTGTTTCAGTTTGCTTAAATGCCCATTCAGCCAACAGTATCTTGTAATATTTTTTTCGTGTCAAATACGTTCCATTATTAAGGAGCCATCTTAATTGCCACCTCATCTATAAAATCTTTACTGACTAAATTTCATCAATTGGATGTGATATGTACCATATTTGAAACCTCACTATATCCCTCCAGACTACTTTAAAACAATATTTATTCATTTATTTATCATAGCAGAATATCTTAGACAAGAATAAATGTAAATTATTTTTATTAGATGCATTATTACTGTTGTTGTTATGCGCTATTAAATCAGAACCAACTCATAGCTGACCCTCTTGTGAGTTTTCAGAGGCAGTAAATCTCAGGAGAGATTACCCATCTTTCTCCCACAGAGCGGGTGTGGAAGTGTCTTGAGGTTGGCAGCACAGCTCCTACCACAAGGTCATCAGAGTGCTCTTAATAGACTCATAAAACGTACTTATTGAGTTATGTAGTAAAAACATATTTTGAAAAAATGACTGAACTCTCAGGTATGGGGTTTTTTTAAGTTGGTTTTTTTTCATTTTATTTCTTTTTCATTTCAATGAACATCTACAGAGATTTTGTTTTTCAGCTCTTTTACTCTTAGGTACAATCAATCATTCCAATCTAAAAATAAAACAAAAAATAGTTTACTGTTAATTTAAGAGAATCCATTATTATGCTTTAAGAAGAGTCAGCATCCTGTGGGTGCAGTTATGCTTGCTTTTAATAGACAAGTCTTGAACTCCTTTGTGAACTTTGAGGCAATTAAACTTAACTCATGTGGAAAAAAAAAACAACCAAAACCAAACCATATTTTGAAAACAGTAGCTCAAAATAATGTCAGTATCTAGTCTTGTGTCTCTAAATACTGATGCTTCAAGCTGCTTACTGCATTAATTTGACAGATGAAAGTAAAATTTTGAAAATAAAATAATGTTGTGGAGGAAAAGACTCTTTGAAATGGATAAAACGGCCTTAAGAATTTTTTAAAAAAAATACATTTTCTAATGAAATCTGTGGCAAGGAAAAGAAGGTTAAGTGGCATTTGCCCACTCGTTTGTGAAATGTGAAAATACCTTAAAGACAAAGGTCTTGTACTCTTCTCACGTCATGAGTATGCCTCCATCTCCCTCAAAGTTGCATTCGTTGTTACTTGCAATAGTTATAGTTTGTCTTTCTCACCCCAGCCAGTTATTCTGTAAAACTGAAAAGCTATCTTTACTTTGGGTCTTTATACAAGAGACCATAAGTTTCCCTAAAAAAAAATTTTAAAAAATGAAAAAGAGCCTAAGCTATGGGTGGGAAAACTGTAAATTGCTCCCAGTATAGTCAGTGTTAGCATGGTTGTATAACATGGACTATAAATGCTTTATAGCAAGTTCACAGTGTAAATTTCCAATTCCTTTTCAATATAAAACTGGGTAGCTAACAGAATTAGATTCTTTTTCTGCTTTTTTTGATCCTATTCTGATTTTGTAAGTTTCTACTGAATCTTGTGCACATTCCTAAGTTTTACTTTTCTTCTGTGGAGTTCTATGCTAAGATGTAATGTATTAAGATTTAAAAATTTAATTATTTAACAAACATGTTCTCATTCTCTATATACTCTCACAGGTGTTTTTTAGTTATTTGATAGATAGAAAATTTATTGTTCCAGAAACTTTTTTCAGCCATTTCACACAGAGGTATTGCTTATTTTCCTCTCCATACTATAACACTGATGTGTCAAATGTGATAATGGTTACCCATGGTGGACAGGAGCTCCCTGATTAAAACAAGCTTGGAAGCAGGAGTGGCATGCACATACGAAATAGCTTGCCTCAAAAATCTTAATGAGCTTGGAGAAACAATGAATGTTATACAGGTGTTCAGGTCTCTCATTCATAGGGTCACTATGAGCTATCTACAACTCGACGGCACTTAACAACAACAATAACATGCACCAGATTGCTTCAAATATTTTTCTATTTTCTGTCCTGTAAAGAAGCATGAAAAAGTATTTTACTATTCTGTCATTGAAAAAAGGTAAAATTTCTAACTAAAATCTGGCCTAAAAGAGCTTTCTCGTGCGAAATGTTATGGCATTTTAAAAGTAACACCATTTAACAATTTTTCATAAGTAGTTACTCAAGTGTTTAAGCCATCTCATATCCACTTCCACTAAACCTAGATACAACAAATGAGTATTCTGTGGAATTAAGCACAAACATGCAAAGCAATGCACAATCTGGGGCATTTACCTAACAGCCTCTACTGAAAAAAATATACTAAATAGGGTGTTGGGGTTTTTTGAAAAGAAAAAAAAGTACGTATAATTGGAATAAAACTCACATTTTTCTTAAGCTCAACATTTGCCCTTTATCTTTTCATTAAAAATGGATTTACCTTTAAATTTCCTGTCAGTAACAGATTTTCATCTTAAATATATTTTCTCTCAAAGTATCTCCCCTCCAAAAACTAAAGAAGGTCTTGCAATGTATTGAAACCAGACCATCTGATTTACTTTTTGCTTGTTCTTCTTCTGTAAAAAGAATACATTTGGTCTGACTTAATGTCTCAGAGATGTGTCTCACCCCAAAATCATTGGCTGTTATCCAAACAAGTTTCTTACAACCCTGCATGATTTCAGAGCGTAAATGTTTTTCTTGCCTAGAGAGAAATTTCATGGTCAAGATAAAATAATTCTTTATTTTTCTAAGAAGACTAGTTTCTCTTCGTAACTGTTGGAGTTATTGTCCCACTCCTACCACTAGCACACATACAAAGGCACTTCCTTCCCTAAGGTGTTGACAAGACAGCTGGATTTCCTAGAGCAGTACAGGATTTAGAAGATCAAGTGCTGAAGTAATGCATAATGTGCTCAAATGCACACATATGCACACACACACAATCTAGTGATGATAAACTTCACTTCTACTTAGATATGTTAACTTTCATGAGGTGAGTTTTCACAATGGATATTTTCATGATACACAATGGAAAATCCTGAGCATTTGTCAAGAAGTTATGCTTCTAAGGGTAGATAACGATCGCATCGTTGTTATGTACCCTTGAGTCAAAAACTGACTCATTGGTGACCCTCTGGGGGGTTTTCACATTTGGCACATCAGTGTCACAGTGTTTAGCATTACAGCAATCACGAGTTACCTTCGTACAGCAACCAGCCCTTTACCACCTAGAAGAATGTTTCACAAAAACCAATGTGAACCAGGCCTTAATGTTCTGCTTTTCTGACAGTTGGAATCCAAGAGCAGTTCTGTGGGAGAAAAATGGTCAGTCTCCTCTTGTGCCATCTACAGACTCAGGAATCCAATCCAGTGTGAACAATGAGTAGTTCTGATTCTATTGCCATGATATGAATTCCGCAACACATCGAGCACAGCTAATACTACTGAATATCAGATGTGAATAATGTTGGATAGTCAGGTATTTTTGTGGTATTTTGAGGTGGGATTTGTTGGTTTGTTTGGGA
>NW_006399953.1:4442102-4450144 GCF_000299155.1 Elephantulus edwardii
GCATGGTCCTTTTCATCACTTTCTATGTGTGTGAGAGCTAGGACAGAAGAATGACAGAAGTAGAATTGATGTTTTTGAGTTGGTGTTGGAGAAGAGCACTAACCAACCCATGAACTGATAAAAGAACAAACAAATGTCTTGGAGTGGGTGAAGCCAGAGTACTCTTTGGAGGCAAAGATAATGAGACTTCACTTCACAAACTTAGGGCATATTGCTTGGAGGAGTTTTGCAGAGGGACATAATGTTCGGAAAAGTAAAGGATCAGCAAAGTAGAGGAATACCCTTGACCAGGTGGATTGACCAGGTGAGTGCTGCAATGTGCTCTAATGTGTCAGGAAGAGTGAGGATGGCACAGAATAAGACAGGGTTCAGATCTGTTGTTCTTAGGGCCACTATGGGTTGTACTCAACTAGACTTCACCTAACAACACCAATAACACAAAAGTGAAATAAATGGCAACTAAATTGTCTCCAAAACTTGGGCATAGAAAGAAAAGTGAATTTATGTATAGCATAACATCTTTCAATTTAGGGTAATTGCTTCTCTAATGTATAGGAGTCTACACTGGCTCCATTACAGCATAGGTCATTATATATTTAATTTCATTTGGATTTCTTGATTTAGTTATCTTCTCCCAATTCAACTCTCAGAGACTAAATTTCTTTATTGGTCCAGGACATTCGTATGGTCCCTACCCCTTACTAACATACTACTGCTGACATCTTCTCACTCTTGATCCGAGACCTCTGATTTCTCTCATTGCTTGGAATCAGGAAATTAGTGATTTCTTTTCTTCTTGCTTATAATTTCTTCCCTCATTGATACATGCCATCGAGTCAGAACCAAGTCAGAGATGACCTTCTAGTGGCTTTTCAGCAGTTGTTAATTTCAAGGAAAAATATTTCCTATTTCTCAAACTGCCTGCTTCTGAGTTGGCCAAAGTTCCTGTAAAGCTGCTCCTTTCTGTTACTCAGATCAGTATTTACTCTCAAAAAAGTCATTCTTTACAGCCCCTTAATTCCTTTAGTTTTCTTTCACACATCTTCAATTTTGTTGTAAAGAACTTTATAATTATACATTTTGAGCCACCTTTTATAAAACCAAAAATTAAAGTCATATAATTTTTATTATAGTTTATTTCCAACTCACAGACATCCTTATGGGCAGAGAACAACAAATGTTGTAAAAGAATATATTTTTAGGAAAACAGATTACCACTTTTTGTCCCTCAGAGGGCTTGGATTGTTTAATCCACTGAGCTTTCTGTTAGCTAAGTGCTGTAATCACCAGGGTTTGTATCTTTAAATAGCACTTTTAATTAATTGACATTTTTATTTGCTTGTCATATGCTTCCCTCTAAGGGAAGGTTAAACATTTTAAATCCTTCCAGTTGCTTTTTACTGATTCAATGTCTTCAACCTTTCCAAGAACTTTGACTCCCCTAACCAAGACATAGGGAGCTCTGGTAGAAGTGGTAAGAAGCTGCACTGTAATCTCATGGGTGCAGTTTGAATCCAACAACAGCTTCCCTGGAGAAGGATGAGAAATCTCCTCCTGTGCTATTTACTTCCTCTGAAAACCTACTGGAGGGTCACCTATGAGTTGATTCTGACCTGATGGTATAGAAAAAAACAGCAACAAACCATAGCATGACTGCTTCTTCCTGAGATTTGAACTTGGTACTTTTATTATTGCTGTCCAAAGTGTAAGCTCACCTTCTCACTGGTTCATTGTGAAATCTTTCAACTAAGCTTTTCACCATAGTTGCTATAAAGCCTCTTTTCTCAAAATCTGCAGTTAATGAATTAATTTTAAATAAAAAATAAATAAGCCTTTTTTCAGTGCCATGCGAATTACCCAAAATAAATCAACCCTTAGTTGTGTCTAAGAAAGTCATGGTAACAATTCCCCTCTACTGAAAAATCAAAGTAGAAATCTGACATTTGTTCTATGTTTAGCTTGCATTCCTTCCTACTTGCTAAGTTTTCCTCAACCACTCCAAGTTCCTTGTGGCATTATGCTTCATGAATCTAGGGAACCTGTATAAAGCCAACACTAGGGATGCATTTCTAGTGGCTTGGAGAAATGTTTTTAGAAACTATTCTAATAGGCACAAAACATAATAGTGTAACTCCATGTGGGGTAGCAAATTACTTGTATTATGTGCAAGGGAGACTGTTGGCATGTGCTCACTAGAACACTCTTTTGCAATCTTTGAATAAGAGATGCTGCTAATATATTAGACATGCTTTGTCTTCCAATCCAGCCCCTTGGCTTATTACAGTGCACAGAGAGCTAAGCAGGCTCTGTATGGAGGGACATGGAATCATAGGCAGCATAACTCCATTGTAATTCCCCGTTAGTGCTGTACAGAATTTCCCCCCCCCCCCGATGCTGTGGAGAACTTCGTAATTGCACATTTTGAGCCACTGAGAGATCTAGTGTGTAATTACACAGTTCAAATACAATAGTGCTGGTTACTGTTCAAATATATATAGTTACACTGGATTAAAATGTATTTAACATTAATCACATAAAAATGTGATGGATCCTATTACTTATTTTATTGTCAGTAAGAAATGTCAGGGTACAATCAACTTGATTGGTGTACAAAGGAAATATCTATCCCTATGAGCAAAGTTGTATGACAATTGACTTTGTGTAATATCTTGATATTTTAATATCTACTTTATAAACTTGACAAAAGTAAATGAACAAAGTCCACAGTGTTGTGGAACTTAAATAAAAATAGTGTAGATAGATTACTTATGTAATTTTTAAGTTCCCTTAATTTTTTCAAGTTTTCCCTTTATATCAGGAGTTAAAAGGGAATCTCATTAATGAACAGCAGATGGCGCTGCATTGAATAGCATTGCACTTTCAATTTTCTGACTGTTAGAATCATTTTATTTACAAAATATGTATTTTAGAAAGTATGTTCTTCAACTCTTCAATTAACAAATGAAAACATTCAGACTAAGAAAGTTTATGTGATATCCATGAAAACCATATTGTATATAAATGTCTCAACGTGAGTTATCGATAAGAAGTTAACTGTCAATCTGAAGGCAAAGAGTTTTAGTCCACCAGCTGCTCAGAGTTTAAAAAATGTCTTCTGTGATTTACAGCCTTAGAAAATTCGATGGAACGTCAGCCTTGGGTCTGTTTCAACTCAATGGTACATAACAACTGCAACATCTTTATTTTGAGAAACATGAGTAGCATAGTTCGCAACATAGTGCACTGCTAACTGAAAGGCCAATGGTTCGAATTCACTAATGGCTCAAAGTCCTTAACTGCAGTCTTTTCCCCTGTAATACTTACACTGCACTTTACTTGCACTTCAGTTTTCAAAATGGCATCATAGCTGTATCATATATCAAGTCAATGATAACGCACAGTGATTCTAGGAACAATATTTCTCATCCTTGCCCTATTTGGAGCCATCTTTACCATCTCTGATAGATTCAAATTCATTGTCACAGTTATTGTATCTATCCATCTTGTTGAGAATCTTCCTTTTGTTTGCTGACCCTCTATCTCTCCCAACATGATGTCCTCTTCCAAGGACAGATCCTTTCTGACAAAATGTCCAAAATATGTAAGATGATGTTTCATTATCCTTACTTCTAAGGAGCATCTGATTGACTAAACAAACTAAAATTTGTTTGTTCTTTTACCAGTCTATAGAAATTTCAGTACTCTTCCCAGACACTGTAATTCAAAAGCATTTGGGGTTTGTTTTGTTTCTGTCATCATTATTAATTGTCTAAAACTTTCATGATTGTAAGAGAAAGTGTTTGAAGAAGACTAAAGCTGAAATGCTTAAAATGAAGTCAACTTACATGTTAATTTCTTAGTATATCACACACAAAGAGTATTGTTCCAAGATTATGCAAAGTCAAGCAAAAGAATTAAATATGCAGATATACTCAGGGTACTATGAAAAAAAGTATGAGGGACATTTAGCCCAACCTGGTATGTGTGTGTGCGCCTTTCTGAGTGTGCATATAAAGGGAAATGTGATTTTTGAAATAAGATTAGAGAATATATGCTGAATCCAGTTTCTGTGGACGTAATTAAAAATGTGGCATTAGAGAAACACATATAGAAATAGAAAGGAAAATCCTCTATCTGGTCCAGTCTTCCTTTTTATTTTACAGATAACAAAGTGAAGTCAGAGAAATGTAGTTGTTAGCAAAGAATAAACTCAGAAAGCAAATACTGCTAGAATCCACTAGAGAAATTCTAGTACAAAATTTGTAGTATGTGTTAATAGAAATGTGAGATGAATACGTTGGCTAAGTGAGACTTGAGGGTAGATCAGAATAGCCAATCATGAGAAACCTTTAAAGTTCAACACAGACAAGTTGCTCCTAAGTTGTCCAGTTAAGATTCATTAGATTTACCCCAGCCCTTTATTTGCTCTGACCCACCTGAAATGTCCTATCAGTCTCCTACAGCAATGCCCTCCTATCCTTCTGCTTAGTAACCTCATGTACATGCACTTGGCTTTGGGTATACAGGCAATGGGCAAATCTACCATCATGGACCTCATTAAAATGCTAAAGATCAAAGATATCAGTATAAAGACTAAGATGTACATGCCCAAATCAAGGGATTTTCAATTGCATATTGTGCATGTGAAAATTAAGTAATAATTATGGAGTAGAAGTATTAAATATACCAAGGACTGTCAAAAGAACCACTAAGTGTGTCTTGAAAAAAATTGCCATCAAGAGTGCACCTTAGAAGCAAAGAATGTGGATTTTATATTTTTTAAAATTTATTAATTTTAATGAACACTTACAAAGATTTTGTATTTCCCTTCATTCGTTGTTGCACTTTTCTCTCCACCCACCCCACCCCCACCACCAGTTCGCTCTTCTCCTTGAAAGCAAAAGAAAAACTCCTTCATTGGTATACAATCTCCCCGCACACCACCACCCTCATCCCAAGTATACTCCACTCTGCAACCCTCATTCTGAACTCTTATGATAATCATAATGCCCTAAAATATATGACTTTTAAACTGTTCTCTCCCTCATTGGCTTCAATGCAGTATACATAATTTATTCAGTTTTTCTCAGTCTTACCCCCGCCCTGATGTCAGCCTCATTCTACAATAATGGCACCATACAGTAGTGTTTGTCCTTTTATTATTGAGATATTTCACTCAGAATAATGCCTCACTATAGGAGAATATTTAGTGATTTCAAAGATGAAGGATCAGGGAAAGAAGGAAGATCTTCAACAATATTGAGAGAAACAGTAAGAATCACAATGGCCTTGAGCTTGGTGGAAGTTGTGATAGTGGCACAGGATGGAGACAGACAGGTTTCATTTTCTTGTACCTAGACTTGCAAGGAGTCAGATATTATTTAACATCTAAAAGCAACATCAAATATTTGCTTTGGGGCATGTAACCTGCTGTGTAAATTTATAGAGAGAAGAAGTTTCTAATCCTCAATATACAATTTCGTAAATTAAAATTATTTTATGATTATGAGAATGAGAAACCAGTGTAATATTTTTTTATTCTCCATGGAGACTAAAATATATAAAAACATGTAATTTACATAAAATTTTCTGTCAATTTATTATATTTATAAATTGTAAGTGTGCTTTTAATTCCTTTTTTTTATCACAAATGATAAAACTGAGTGTGAAAGTAGCTCATGATTTCAGTATCACACAACTTTTGCATTACACTTCTTTGTCTTTCTGCCTTAGAAGCATCCTTTCAGAACTTTAGAAGGCTTTTAGTTTTGGAAGTGGAGAGCCAATCCATCTTTCTAGTATGTCTTAATTTAAGAGTACTTGAGAAACAGTGGCACAGCTTCCAGAATGACAAAAACCCAAATATAAACCATTGCAACAGACCGACAGACAAGTGCTGTTTTAATAGGAGTGAATATTAAATACCCAAGCTTATACAAATCTAAGCTATAAAGTAATTGTTATTGTTGCTGATTGTCTTCAAGTTGAGCACAACTCATAGCAACCCTATGAACAAAAGGTCTGAAGCCCCTCTAGGACAATTGACATTTAGCTAGCAACATTTAATCTTTTCCCAATAAATGAACTGGCAGATAGGTGATGTACATATATACAATAGAAATAACTATACCTATTTCATATGGTCAAGATGAAGATTATCAGTAGTAATGCATGCAAATGACCTTTGATAGTTTCTGGCACAGAACAAGGGAAATAATTGTAATTACCTAGGAAAGCCAAGATGAGGATTATCAGTAATAATGCATGCAAATAACCTTTGATAATATCTAGCATACAATATTTGTGACTTCACTTTTTCCTACTTTAAACAATATCCCTTATTATAAATCCAAGGTCCCCTTAATAGTATTGCCCCTATCTGAGATGTTCCTATCATTAGAGACGAAGAAAAAGAATATCCCCTATGACTCCTTAGGACAACTTAGTTCTCTGCAATGGGCATGTAAATTTCCTAATATATATGCAATAAAATGAGTATTTGAATTTTTATTTTCTGAGTTGCATGTTGAATTACTGACCTGTATATCTTTTATGCTGCAAACACCATGCTCTAGAGTTCAGTAAGTCTCCTGTGCATTGCCACCACTCCTATAGATCATTCCTGAGTTACTTTCTATTCCTACAGTAAATTAGATTGAAAGACTGCTAGTGCTGCTCAGCACACCCAGGGGACAGCTGTAACTTGGTCAGGGTCATTCAGCCAGTCAGTAATGGAGTGAGGCAGAGGAAAGGGACCTCAGAGCAAAGTGTTATTAGACCAATGATAAGCTATTATTTGGTCCGCAGAGAAAGTAGGATGTCCAGCAGGTGTTAAGGTGAGTAACACAATGTAGCTGCCTACATCTTGTCACTGAGCATCTCATGGGGACCAAGCATTATGGACAATGATGTTGTATAACAGTGAAATTGAAGCTGTATTGGCAAAGACAGTGGGAATTCTTTCCTTCTTTTTATCATTTTTATCATGCATAGTTGCTGTTCTTTATTAATTTTTGCCAAAGCAAGGAGCCAAGACAGAAATCCTAAAGGGCTAGATCGGAGAATTTCCTGTTTACAAGAGTACATTCAGAGTTCCGTAATACTAGAATAACTTTGAGTTTCAAGATATCATTATCATATAGCTTGGCTGTTTTGTAATATTTACATACCCTTTATAATAATTCAAGTGGCAAATATTTAGCTTGTATATGAGAATTTCTCTTGTCAGGAAAGTTATTACTTTCTGGGTTTCTCATTGATTTCTTTAGTTATTCTTAACTCAGTAGAAGTCTTACTTCTGATAATTCTATACATATGCTCTTTTTTTGCTATTCTATTGTGTCCATTACAAATCATCACATAGTTGAGATATAGAATCATTATTTTTATTTTCCTTGCCCTCACTATGCTCCATATCTTCTAATCTCTAGGATAAACATTTATAATTTTTCTACTCATATATGTTTCATTTGTTAAAATTTTCCCATATTATTGTAACTTTGGAAAAAGGAGAAAAGGTACAACCTTGTAGTCAAATCAGTCTCCATTTCCAATTATAAAGACAAACTTGCATTTAGGGCATATTTACTCCCTAACTGACCACCAGCAAATCATTATTAGTTCACACTCATAGTTACTTTCCATTGAGGTTCTGAGCTGTAAATCATAATAAGAGGAGACTGCCTATATTTTGCCCAAGTTGTAACAGGTAGATTGAAACCACAAGAGATGGAGCTTTTGAATTAGAATGAAATACCCTATAAACTAAGCCACCAGAGAGCACCTTGATCAGGAACAATTTATTTAAAATGTGTACCTGAGTTTTCTCTTCTGAACAATGAGATCAGGGTGCTTCAGCAAACTAATTAAATATCTTGCTTTTAGTTTTATTCTAAACAACCACAAAAAGAACTTTTAGCAATTAAATACCTTAAGTTTTCATGTGTATGTGCTCTTATATGACTTCTTCACCCTCGACTTGAATATTTGATATTTGGATATAAATGGAGATCTTGTTTATTTTATCAATAGACAGAAGGAGA
>NW_006399953.1:4456274-4460139 GCF_000299155.1 Elephantulus edwardii
GAAGTGGATGGCCAATCCTTCTTCCTAGTCTGTCAATCTGAATGTTTAGGTTTATAGGAGTATCTGACAGACAAGTAATATGTGGAGCAGTGAAAGATAAATCCCTCATTGTGGACTGTCCCTGTCCTTAGCCCAGTGTCTTGACCCACTCATTTCCCAGCTTCACCCTCTACCAGGATACCCATTCACTTCTACCAAATCCCTTCAAAATCTATCTTCCATTTTCCGACCCATGATCTGACAGCTTGTATTTGAAGCTTCCTTGGCTTCTGTGATTCTGAACACGTCAGCTGCTGAAATTTTTTATGCTGTGTCCAGTGTCTCTTAAGTTTAGTTGTACTGTCTACGAAGGGTTGGCGATGTGTCCTGTAGAACTTCCCTATAAAGGAAAGACCTCAACACTTGGTGTCTTTCATTCTCTCTCCAGGTACATTTTGGACATATTATCTGGTTCTACAATTTGTTTCTGGTCTGATCATATTTATAGTTTCCCTTCACTACTCTCTTTTAAAAATGTTTTATTTGGGCTCTCTGTCTGGCACATCACTCTCTGGCATATTGCTCTCTGGCACATATCCAGTCAATTAACTAGGTAATTTGGTTAAACATTCAGGATGTCCTGGACTGGTCTATTGCCTGGAGCACTAGACCACAGAACTATGGCCTGGCACCATCACTAAACCTCAAATGAAGGTCCTCTTGGATCTGCTGTCTGGAACCCTGAAGGAAGGTTCTTGGAGGACCTTACCCCAATGCTTGGATGCTCACACCCACCATCTGAACACCTAGCATCAGCCCTCCTACAGGAAGTCATGGTCACAACACATGGAAATCCCAACCCTACCACCTGGAAGTCCCAGCCTTGCCTCCTGAAGGACCTGGGCCCAATACCTGGACATCTCAGTTTCTGCGTCTGATCCTCTGAAGTGCTCCAGAGACATCAGTATCACAAATGAACCCATTTCATTTCCTCCCCCTCCCAAAGTGTGAGCTGCATTTAGTCTGGGGTACCTTGGACTGGCTAACATCAGCAGTTAGTTGTCTGACAGAGAAGGCAGCTAATTTACAGACCATATCTCTCCTGAACTGAAGTAAATCTTCCTTTAAGTTGAAAGTCCATATAGAAACTCAGGCAGAGTAGCTGTTCTGCTGGAAAATCTATAATCTCAAGTGTGAAAAACTCTACCACAGCAATGCCACAGAAGCAGCAGGCTACCTTACACACTGTTGTTGTTAAGTGCCATTGAGTCGTAGGCGACTCATAGAGACCCTATGAATGTAAGTCCTCAAACCTTGTGTCACTTTCTTCCTTTCTCCAGGTTTGTAGGGTTTCAGGAGGCAAGCTATTTATGGAACTGTATGCC
The DNA here is from genome assembly GCF_000299155.1 of Elephantulus edwardii. Classification (NCBI taxonomy): domain Eukaryota; kingdom Metazoa; phylum Chordata; class Mammalia; order Macroscelidea; family Macroscelididae; genus Elephantulus; species Elephantulus edwardii. Next base: position 4,457,639 of record NW_006399953.1, read on the forward strand.
ACTCCTGCTTCTAAGCTTGTTTCAACCAGGGAGCCACATCAAACACTGTCCACCATGGTTAACCATTATCACATTTGACACATCAGTGTCACAGTGTTCAGCTTTACAGCAACCACAAGTTACCTCTGTATGGCAAGTGGAAACACCAGAACTCTATGACCTAAAAGAATGTTTGACCAAAACCAATTAAGAACTGGCCTGAAGGCCATGGATTAGAGTCATCCACATTTGGCTTGGTAACATCACTTTCAGTCCACTGGGCCGACTGGTCTCTTTCTGTGTTGTTAAGTGCCATAGAGTTGTAGGTGACTCATAGTGACCCACTGAAGGAAATTCCTCGACCCTTGTGTGACTTTTATCCTTTCTCCATGTTCATAGGGTTTATGGAGGCAAGCTAGGTTTATGGAGGAAAGTGGTTGCCACTCCTGCTTCCAAACCTCACACACTACACCAATTTTTAAAAAAAGGTGTCACCCCAAAAAACTGACAAAGTGTCAATGGATTTCCTGAAACCAGAAAGTCTAATGAAACTTTCTGACACAGAATTTAAAACAATGACTGAATATTTTCAATGGGTGAAAGATAAAACTGAATAATTACATTACACTGCAAGCAAAAACCAAGAGGAACTTAAACCTCTCCCCCTAGAGAAAAAAAAAACACAATAAAAAATATGAATTAAACAAATGAGGCATTGGAGGCTCTTGTAAAAGAAGAAATCACCATCTAAAATATGAGGACCAATGTAGCAGAAGCTGCCAACATGTTGGAGGGAACAGAGTTGAAGTGATGGAACATAGAAACAGTAAAATAGAAGATAGAGTTGTCACCACTGATGTGCTAGAGCAAAAAGCAGAAAGAAAAAGGAAGGAAAAAGAAAAAAGTCTAAGAATTATTCAAAACACCATCAAGAGGAATAACTTGAGCATAATCAGAATCCCGGAACATGAAGAAGTAAGTAAAGGCACTGAAAAGGTTGTGAAGGAAAGTTGTGAAAGGAAATTTCCAGGCACTGAAGGATGAGAGAATATTTATTCAAGAAGCTGAGTGAACACCATATAGAATAGGCCCCCAAAAGAAAGATGTCAAGGCATATATCATTGTCAAATTTTCCAGAACCAAAGATAATGAGAGACATATGAAAGCAGCTAGAAAGAAACAAAAAGTAAACTATAAGGGAAAGCAGGTAAGATTAAGTGCTGACTTCTCAGCAAAAACAATATGAGCAAGAAGACAGTGGAATAACATGTATCAAACACTCAAAGAATACAACTGTCAACCAAGATTACTATACACAGTAAAACTGCCCATCAAATATGAATTAGGGATTCAGATATTCCCATAAAAGCAGAACCTAAGAAAGTTCGTAAAAACAAGATCAGTGTGGCAGGAAACTCTGAGAGTCATCGTTCTTACAGAGATGTCACAAAAAACAGGAAGAACCAAAGAAACCAGCAAGAACACTAAAAATAACTCAAGAAAATGATAGTAATAAAACTTTGCCTCTCAATAATCACACTAAAGGTGAATATGTTAAATGCACCACTGAAGAGAAAGAGAATAGCAGAGTGGAATCATAATAATAACAATAAAAAGATCAATATGCTTTCTACAAGAGACACACCTGAAAATTGGAGATAAAGACTAAAAATAAAATGGTGGAAAAAATATAACAAGCAAATAACAACCAAAAAAATAGCAAACTTAATAGTATGAATTTCTGATAAAATAAATTTCAAGGCAAAAATCATCCCAAGGACAAGGAAGGTCAATATATATTGCATACAGGGTCAATAAAACAAGAGGACATAATAATATATGTTCACCAACTGATAATGCCTCAAAACCGCAAAACAAACATTAAGAAAAAGGAAATAGACAACACAACAAACAATATTTGCAGACTACAATACACCACTTCAAGTAAAGATAGAACTACCAGAAAGAAACTCAAGAAAGATACTCAAGAATTAAACCACACAATAAACCAACTTAATATAATAAATACATACAGGCTTTTGAACCCCCCCCAAACAAACAAACAAACCAACACACAAACAAACCAGAGTATATATTCTTCGCCAATGTGCATGGAGCATTTTCCAGAATAGATCATACTTTAGGTCACAAGGCAAGCATCAACAAATTAAAAAATCATAGAAATAATACAAAGCATCTTCTCAGACCACAATGCTACAAAAGCAGAAACGAATAACAAGAGGATAAAGGAGGAAAGATCATATATTTGGAAGCTGAACAACACCTTGCTTGAACATGAGTGGATAGTTGTTGTTCTTGTTGTTGTTGTTGTTGTTAAGTGCTGTCGAGTCGCAGGAGACTCATAGTGACCCTATGAAGGAGAGTCCTTGATGCTTGGGTGCCTTTCATCCTCTCTCCATATGACAGAATATGAGTGGATAGTAGAAGAAATAAAACATGAAATTAAAAAGTTCCTTAAAACAAAAGACAATGAAAACAAAACTTACCAAAACCTCTGGAAA
>NW_006399953.1:4460239-4461473 GCF_000299155.1 Elephantulus edwardii
AACAACAACAACAACAATGGTTAGTGGGTCAAACCTAGCAGCAGTAGCTCTACAAAAAATCCAGCAGCTCTAAAAAGAAGAAAAAAAAATACCCAGCAATCTACTTTTGTAAGGATGGTAATCAAGAAAACACTATGAGTCAATTCCAATCTGTAAAATATTACATAATCCATCACAAAAACATGGAAACAACTGAAATGTCCAACTACAATGGAATGGATTGAGAAGTTATGGTTTATTCACATAGTGAAATACTACACAGCATGCAGGAGCAACGATTTTGTAAATTATTACCTAACATGGGAAGGACTGGAGAATGTTATACTGAGTAAACTAACTCAGTCCCATAAGGACAATTTTTGTATAGAACTACAATTGCAGAAAGAGTATAAGTATCCAAGGGAGAAAAGGGTGAATACAGAGGAGTGAGTATGTAGCGGAGGGAAGATTACTAATGGGGTCGAACAATTTGAGGGATGGAGGTATGAGGGAATAGGAAGGAGCTGGTGTGAAAAGGAATATATTTGAATTTTGTAAATAAACTAGTATAAAAATAATGTAAAATAGAATGTACATGAAACATAATGTAAATAAAAGATTGTATGAAATAAAATATATATGAAGAAATGTACATTTATGATGTCATGATAAGTTAGAAAAGGTCCATGAATTTCATTTGATCTAGATCTTTTTTTCTAAGTCCATTCAATTTTCTGGAAGTCCAGAGGTTCAAGAATTCTGTAGATATTTTTTATCTAATAAACATATAATATTGGATGATAAATTCTTGGATATTCATTGTTGTTGTTGTTGTTGTTATGTGACATTGAGTCACCTGCACCTCACAGTAACTCTGAAGCCTGCCCTTTCCTGAGCCAGTCTCACTGATTCTGACACACCTAACCCCATTGCCCATGTTACTGTAACATTCCATCTCATCCAGGGTCTTTCTCTCCTGAACTGTCCTTTCACCTTTCTGAGCATAATGTCCTTCTCTCAGGACCAGTCCCAACTGACCACATGCTCAAAGCTTCAAAATCCTAGCCTCTATTGGTACACAATCTCCCCCACCCCGCACATCCTCCAACCCCACCCCCAACCCCAAATATAATTCACTCTGCAATCCTCATTCCGTACTCTTATGATAAACATAATGCCCTAAAATATAATACTTTTAAACTATTCTCTCCCCCATAGACTTCAATGCAGTAAACATAATTCATCCAGTTTTTCT
>NW_006399953.1:4461573-4470630 GCF_000299155.1 Elephantulus edwardii
TATATTCACAAATCCAAGATCCAATATTCTCTCAATGGAGAGAGATTAAAGGTAGTCCCTTGGAGAACATGAACTAGGCAAGGATGTTCATTATCACCTCTCCTATTCAATATTGTATTGGAAGTCTTAGTGATAGCAATAAGATAGGATAAGAGAACAAGAGCTATCCGAATTGGCAAAGAGGAGGTAAAATTATGTCTATATGCAGATTATATGATATTATAGTTAATACTCAAAAGATTCAGTGAGAAAACTACTGAAAATATTCAATCAATTCAAATGGTCAGGATAAAATATCAACATACAAAAATCAATTGGATTTCTCTACCTTGACTAAGAAAACACAGAACTAGAAGTGAGAAAAACAATATCCATCACAATACCTAATCACAAGATTAAATTCTTGGGAGTAATTCTAACTAGAAACACAAAGGACCTATTCAAAGAAAATGACAAAAGATTATTACAAGAAACAAAAAGACCTGAAGAAATCGAAGAATATACTATGCTCTCATACAAGAAGACTCAATATTGTTAAAATGACAATTCTACCAAAGGGAATCTACAAGTTCAATGCAATCTCAATGCAAATACCAATTCCATTCTTCAACAAGATGGAAAAGGCAATTTCCAATTTCATGTGTAATGGAAAGAGACCCAAAATAAGCAAAGCACTTCTTAAAAAGAGAAACAAGGTAAGAGGCATCTCACTCCATGATTCCAAATCCTACAGCACAGCCAAGATTGTCAAGACAGACAAATCTGTTGTTATCCCTAGATACACTTTCATTTGTCAACAATTGACAGATCAAATAGAAATAAAATTAGTAAGAATGTCAATAACTTGAACAGTACTATAAATCAGTGTGTTCTATCAATATTTTTAAAATACTGCAGCCGGTAGTAACAAGATACATATTCTTCTCAAAAATCAGGGATTATTCATCACATTTGATTGATCACAGTAAAAACACACTTTGATACAGTTAAGTATAAATTTTACAAAATATTATCGAAGACCATAAAGAAATTAAGCAAAAAATCAAAAAGGAAAAGTATATGGAATATCTTCAAATATTTTAAAAGTAGCCTACATTTAACTAACCCAGGATACTATATGGCAGATTTAGTAAGATTATTTCCAAGAATACAAAGCCAGTTTAACATTTTTAAATCAATCATATTACAGACTGAATAAGAAATTTAAGAAATCATCAATATACACTCAGAAGTGGCCTAGTGGTAGAAGGTTGTGCTACAATCCCAAAGGCACACTGTTCCAATCCACCATCTGCTCCTCTGGAGAGGAATGGGCAGTCTCCTTTCATATGATGTACTGCCTCTGAAAACCGACCTTTGAGGGTCAACTATGGGTTTGTTCTACTTGACAGCACACAAAAACAACAGCATGACACATTTTCAGAGGCTGTAAAATGGGAAAATATTAACCATCTTTCTCCCACAAAGCAGCTGGTGGATTTGAAATGTTGTCTTTGGGTAAGCAATGCATCTCCTTCTTACTAGATGGCTATAAATTTGGGGATGCCTTTTCTCTGCTCATGTGTTCCAATTACTTAGAATGCCTCACAGAACTCAAGAAAGTGCTAAAGTAAATGTGCATTTTTCCAGCAGCAAAAAGATACAAACCAGAAACATTAAAAATATTGTTGTTGTTGTTAAGTGCCATAGAGTCACAGGCGACTCATAGCCACCCTATGAAGGAAAGTCCTCAACTCTTTGGTGTCTTTCATTCTCTCTCAAAGTTCATAGGGTTTCTGGAGGCAAGCTATTATGGAATGGATGCCACTCTCCCGTCCAAGCTTGTTTTAATCGGGGAGCTCCACCTCTCTCTCTGTCCATTGGGTAATCAGCCATTAATGCATTTGACACATTAGTGTCACAGTGTTCAGCCTCACAGCAACCATAAATTACTGTTGTATGGCAACTTGTACACCAGGGCTAGATGACCATTAAAAATATTATATTCTTAAATAAATGTCTAGGACAGTCTTCTCTTATTTTCTCCTGGAATTATTTATTTCCTAGAGTGCTGATATTGCCAATCACTGAATATTACAGTGTTATTATTGATTGTCATGCACTAATAAAACTACTAATGGCATAGGGAAGCCATGGGTGGGATGGTTGGTATTGGGAATGACAGAAGAACGTGCAGGAAGTATGAGGACATGTCTAACCTCATACAAATTGGTTTAATGTTGTTGATGTGATTGATAGGAATTCTTCCCTCTTGGAGAGTAAGTGGACATTAGATTCTTTTATTCTAACACTACCTGCAATGTTTTTTCAAGTAACATGATTGCCTATGTAAAAAAATTCCACAAATCTTTTAAAACCCCGAAACCTTAGTAAGTAAGGACATATTGAGCGTTGATTGCCTAGTAGTAGGGAGTTGTACTCCTAACTCAAAGGTGGCACTACTCTGGCAGTTTGAATCCACCAGCAATTTTGAGGGGACAGATGGACAATCTCCTCCAGTGCAATTCACAGCCTCTAAAAAGCCACTGTAGGGTAAGATCTGAGTCAGTTTTAACTGCATTCCAATAGAGAATAAGCAATAAAAATAGTTTTTTGTTTACAAAATCAATATAAACATGTAACTTATAATGTAAATTAGACCAAAAAAACGTGGTACTTAATTCTAAATTTTTCAAAAATAATTAAGGAATCTATACACAGAAAATGACAAAATTCTAACAAGAAAAATGTTATTGTTGTTATGTACCAGTGAATAGAAACTGTCTCATAGCTGCCACTCCAGCAAGTTTTCAAAGGCAATTAAATATGTGGGAAGAGGAGATTGTCCATCTTTCTTCCATGGGGAAAAAGCAAAACAAAACCAACAACAAAAACCACAAACAGGCACTCTAAATAAACAGGAATTGTCAATGTTTGTAGATTAGCAGAATCAGTATTTTTAAGATATCAATCCTTATTAAATATATGTATAGATCAAACACAACCTTAATCAAAAGAATTGAGAGGTGTTTTGTTATTTATATATCAATATTTTGATATTTACATATCAAAAAAACTGATAATTGTTGTTGTTGCTAGGTGTCATTGAGATAAGCTTATTTCATGGGGATCTTATGAACAACAGATCTGGATCCTGTCCTACCCTGTGCCATCCTCATCATCCCTAACATACTTGAATCCATCACTGCAGTCACTTTGTCAATTTATCTTTTTGAGTATCTGCCTCTCTTTTACTGACTCTCCATCGTTCTATGCATGATGTCCTTCTCCAAGGAGTAGCCTTTCCTAGCAATTTGCCTAAAATATGATAAATTTCACCATCTATTGCCACTAAAAAGCACTCTGGCTGCACAGTTTTCAAGATAGATTCATTTGTTCTTTTGGAAAACAAACAAACAAACAACTACCCTCCAACCCATTAAAAAAAAAAAGATACAATTCTATAAAAGAACAATATTGGAAAAAAATCACATTACTCATTTTCAGAGGTTGCTATAAAAATGTTCTTCATTATGTAAATAAAATGAACCTGAAACCCCCCCAAAAATAAGCCTTAATGGATGATTAAAGAAATGAAAAGCAGAACAGTAGTTTCTAGTGGTGTCAAGTTGTGGAGTAATTAACCATTAAAGCATAAAATATTTTAAAACTACTATTCATGGTATGTTAGTGTTAGAAATAGACTTAATATTTTTAAAACTATATACAAATTATATATTCATAATTTAAAAATGAGAATCTTATTGCTCAAGAAAATGAACTATTGTTGCTATAATTAGGTGTTTTTGCGTAAGTAGTAACTAAAAAGAAAACATTGAGAATCTAACACTTAAGAATTTAAGAACAAAGAATACAAGGACATATTTCACATCCTGTACCACCACAATCATTGCTGTATTGGCTCACTGTTGCAACCATTTGTTGAAGTTTTTTTTTAGGGTTTTTTTGTTTTCCCCACTGACTCTTTACTTTTCCAAATATGATGTCCTTCTCCATGGACTGGTTTCTTTTGGCAACATGTTCAAAATACCATAGACATAGTCTGTTCATTCTCACTTTTGAGAAGTATTCTGCTTTTATCTAGATGGATTTTTTTATTCTTCTTGTAGCTCATTACTTATGAAATATTTTTTCCCCAGCAGTATGATTCAAAGACATTGCTACTTCTTTGGTATTTCTCATTCATTATTCAGCTTTCCATTATTCTATAAGGCAACTCAAAATAGGATAACTTATGTCAGGCTCACCTTAGTCTTCAAAGTGATAGCTTTGTCTCTTAATATTTTAAGTAATCTTTTTGCATTTTTATAATGCCGTATGCTGTTTGATTTCTTGACTGAGAATTTTTTAAAAAAGAAAAATGACAGCGAGAAGGACTGAGGAACATAAGATTCCAAGATAGAATACAAATTACAACAAAATAATTGAAATGTATTGAAAACGTATGAAACCTCACTGAATGGACTGGAGGTAGATGCTGACCTAAGTAACCTTGGAAATGGGAAGTTGTTAAGACTAAAGACACCTCTTGTTTGAAGCACTTGGAAACTGGAAGAAGATGAAGCTCAAAGAATACAGCAGTGACTATGGATTGCATCTCAGCATCAAAGGAAATGCTCTATTCTCAAAGGCAAACAAAACAAGAAATTATTCCATTGTACTCATATTAAGGAATACAATTAAAAAATTGAACAACACATAGTTCTTGCACTTAGGATTTCTAAGAAATATATAAAGATTTACAAGATTTTAAATGTTATTATTCAGTTATTTACTCTATCTTTCCCTTAAGGTTGCCCACAGACAAGATCTCACCAGAATCCAGAGTCCCAGATTTATGGACAGAAAATAAGGTTTTAAGGACCAAATAACACATAAAGCATTGTTAAAGGATTTCTGAAATTAGAACTCCTTATTCTAAGTTGTTATTATTTGTTCTTGAGTTGGAACCACCTCAAAGCTGAAGGTCTAGCAGGTTTTAAGAAGATATTAAATGCATGTGAAGAGATTGTTAGTAGTTGTGATAAAACATAAAGAATTTGCTAAGATGATGTGAACTGTGTAAAAATTCACTCTTCTGATCTATATGCCTCTGACGACTGAACTCTTGAAGCATGCTCAGCTTCTCAGCAAAAGTGACATATAGATCCAAACTACTGGCTTCCTTCACCTATTATCTTTGGCCAGTATGAAAAGGCACCTGGAACGTCTGTACATACAACTCCAGACTACTACCTCGCTGGATAAACCACTTGCTTGGTTCACACCTACTTCAGCAGGAACATCTCCTTTGGCATCAATATGACTAACTCACTCTGTTTTTCACCCTTGTCTACATCTGTACACATACCTTATCACATTTCCTTTTAAATCTTTAGTTTTCTTAATTACATTTGTAACCAGTTGGTATTCTATGAATTTTATTATTCATTGATTTATTTGTTTCATTACTTCAATGATAGAACATTCAGTAAGGCAAGGTTTCTGGGTTTGCTTTTCAATTTTCATTTATTTGGTTTGTTCCAATTTCTATTTTTAAATTCATTTTAATGAAAGGTTATAGAGACTTTGGATTTCCATTTATTCATTGTTGCACTTTTATCCCTGCCCATCCTTCCTGTCCAATTTGCTCTTCTCTTTGAAACGTAAAGGAAAAATTCTTTCATTATTATACAATCTCTCCCCCTCAAGTAGCCTGAGAATGGCTATACAATATAAATCAGCAGTATTGATTGAATGGATGAACTTCGTCTATGTGGGTAAAAAAGAAGGGGTAATAGTAATAATTAAAATCTCTTACAGTCCTGAAAAATTGTGATTCTGTATAATGGATAGCATTAAAGAAGTTACTGGTTTGGGGAGAAAAGTTAATGTGTATACTGGCGCGTGCTTCTGTGTGGTAGGCATAGAAGTTTCTATGTGTTTTAACAGTAATAAATAGGGGTCTAAGATTCTTTTAAAAAGTTAATAATTGTTGTTGTTGTTGCTATGTGCCATCAAGTTGCCTGTGACCCCTATGTACAAGAGCCGTAAACCCTGTTCTATCCTATACCAATCTTATTGTCTCTGATACATCTACCAAAAAATAGCCCTGAATACAGATTTCAGATTATTTTTATTTCAGATTATTTTTTCAATAAAGAATGCAAACAGAATTCTCCAAAATCAGTTTTCTTCAAAAATCTTTTTTCTCTGTTTACAATATTAGTCATAATACTATATAAAAAACTATTTGCTTATAAGTCTTTCTAAAACGGAAAAAAAATATTTAATGAGTCTTTATCAAGAAGGCATTTGTTTTAGTGACTAAAGTCTTTTAACATTTCATAAAAAATATGAAATACCCTTCCCTTTGTGGAACAAAAGAAGTAAATTCTCCTTAGACCACCCTAGTCTGCATGCCTGGAAGGAGAAATTCACCTACAGGGTCTGGACTTTGTCAACATGGGAAAGAGCAGCATTTTCAAAGGTAATTGTGATAATAGAGAGAGACAAGGGTCATCCGTCCACCTTTAGTCTTTGGCACAGTGGGTGAGATGCCCTTTAATTTATGTGAAACTATGTACAACTTTATAAAATAAGATGAAAATTAAGGAAATGCTAGAATATTTTTAATCTCAAATTCAATAATTTAACACGAGGGTAACTTATATCTCATTTTAACCAAATGAGTCATACTGAGTACTGTTTTCTGACAATCAAATTAGAAAGCTGCCATAGAGCAATGTCATAAAGTTTGCTTAAGTAAAAGCAAATTAAGTTTATTGACGGAAAGAGATGGTCCAGCTTGGAGAAAAATCCATTGTTACAGAGTGAAAATGTTCATTCCTTTGTCCACAAGAAATGACACATTATTATATTATTGGATTAGGAAATATAGGTTACACAATTCATAATTATTAGAAGACAATGAGGGCAGTTAAAAGCAGAATATCTAAAAGCATGAATTTGGCAGCCAAGGAGTCCATAATAAATGCTACTCACTTTTTTACAGGTAGTCCTAAGACTTTGGACAAAAAGATTTAAAAAAAAAAGGATCTCTTTTGGTATAGTGCATGATTTGTCAGGCTTCCAACCAATATATTGGCAGTTCAAATCTGTAGTAGCATTGTGTCAGAAAGATGGCTGTTCTCCTCTCATAAAAATTTACAGCCTCTGAAATCCAATGAAGAATCACTGTGAGTCTAAGGTAATGAATTGCCTTTGGAGTTTTTATTAGTAAAATTATTTCCTCAATCATATCTGTTTCTGGGGGTTCATAGTTAATATTTAAATGTTGTTATATCTCTAGATTGCCATATATTTGTCTTACTGACAAAGATCATTTGAGGATAGATTAGATATACTGCACTGGCATGTTGTCCTTGTGAGTATTAAGTCAGCTCAGTTATAAGAATTACTATTTGGAAAGCCTGCTTTAAAAAGCCCAACATGGATTCCAGACACATTCCAAGTCTTTAAAATGCAGTTAAGACTCTGTTTTCAGTCTGCCCTATTTATAACACCAGAGAAGTGCCACAGATTTTAAGCTGTCTTACAAAGGTCTTTTGGAGGAAAAATCTGTACCAATCACTATAAAGTTTTGAAAGAGAATCATTAGAATATGTTGACATTTTTTAATGAAAATTTTGAATGGAGTCCACTCAGCACAATTTAAGACCTAATGAAACAAGAATAGTAGAGATCAGGTTTTTTCATGAGTGGGGACCATGATTAAGAGAACCAAGTTTATCAGTTGTTGATACCTGTTGTAAATGAGTCTGTCTTCTGTGAAATGAGGACCATCACATTAAGAATTCCTTTGAGAGTTAAAGAAGAAAATACATGTAGATTGTTGTTGTTGTTAAGTGTCATCAAGTGGTAGATGACTCATAGCAACCCTGTAAACAAAATACCTGAACACTTGTATAGCTTTCATCATTTCTCCAAGTTATAGGGTTTCTGGAGGCAAGCTTTTTCAGAAGTGGATGCCACTCCTGCTTCCATGCTTGTTTTAATTGGGGAGCTCCACCAACACTGTCCACCACGGGTAACCATTATCTCATTTGACACATCAGTGTCACAGTGTTCAGCTTCACAGTACCCACAAATTACCTCTGTACAACAAATGGACAGTTGATGCTGAATATAAACATGTTGTATAAATTTATATCCTCTCTGGGCAAGAGGCCAAGAAAGACATCAGATTTAACAGTAGGTGACAGATTACCCACTCTAGCCAGGGGGAGTAAAGTTAAGCCATTGAGGCAGCCCCAAGCTTCCTGAATTTATTCTCCAATTTCTACCACTTATTTTCTTGAGTACATAAGCAATCAAGTGTCAAAATAGGACACCCTGTATATTCTAATATCAATTTGACAACATGCATAGTTTAATATAAAAATACCTATATAGATTAAATAGACATGTGAAAGAAGTGTGATTCAAGAAAAAGCACCAGACTTGAATCTAGTATGCTCTGCATTCAAATTGTCATTCCAACATATTAGAGGGCCTACCGTTGAGCATCATGTTATCACAACCTCCGCAGGCCAATGTGAGGATCCAAGCAGTGGCCAACACCAAACTGGCACTCAACAATATCCTTAATTGCCATTTTCCCACAAGCCATCATAGGTTAGAGCTGACCAGGCCGTCACAAAAGTTCTGACCACTCTTTCATTCATACAGAGAAACAGAGACTGATGAGAATATACTAGGCTCACTGCTGATCTGTGACTCACCTGCTTTCAGGTAAGCATGAAGCATGTTGGCCTCCAGAAACATGGTCTCCCGGCTTCAGGGTGAGCAGGTTCTAGAAGTAGATGCAACCAATATTTCCTGAGTACTGCTGGTGCAGCTCCAGCAAGAGCTGTCCATTGATGTCCTCCATGTTGTTTCCAGCAGCCACTGAGAGTCATGTAGATTACTTAAACATATTTTTATGTTTGGAAGAATAAGAAAAAAATTGACTACCACAAGGACTGCAGCCTACAATATGGATTGAGGCTCAATGTCAAGAAGACAAAGATTCTCACCACTGGACCAACTGGCAGCATCAGGATGGATGGTGAAGAG
>NW_006399953.1:4470730-4471328 GCF_000299155.1 Elephantulus edwardii
ATGAAAGGGGCAATGTCATTACAGAATAAACGAAAACAAAAGGTTAAAAATGGAGTATTATACAAGCAACAAATGCTGGCAAGGTTGTGGAGAGACTGGAACTCTTATTCACTGTTTGTGGAAGTGTAAAATGGTGCAACCACTGTGGAAAGAGGTGTGGTGCTTTCTCAAAAAGTTGTAAATCGAGATACCATTTGACCCAGCAATTCCACTACTGGGAATATACCCAAAGAGACCATAACTGCCATCCAAGCAGATATATGCACATCCATGTTTATCATGCCTTTGTTCACAATAGTAAGGAGTTGGAAGCAACATAAGTGCCCATCAACAAATGAATGGATAGAGAAACTGTGGTATATTCACACAATGGAATACTACACTGCATTAAAAAACAATGAACTCATGCAATATTATTAAAAATGGTGACCCTCAAGGACATTATGCTGAGTGAAATATCTCAGTCACAAAAGGACAAACACAGCATGGTGCCACTGCTGTAGAATGGGACTGACATCAGGGTTGAGGTAAGAATGAGAAAAACTTGATAAACTATGTATACTGCATTGAAATGGATGAGGGAGAGAACAATTTAAAA
>NW_006399953.1:4471428-4472950 GCF_000299155.1 Elephantulus edwardii
AGGTCCCTGACAGCCGATTTCCCCAATTGCAGTTTGTCTTTTGATTTCCTGACTTCTGGTGCCAAGAGAGGTGATTGTGAAGCCAAGTAGGCTATAATTTTTAACAAACCAAATTGACTCAGTGGTGAGAATCTTTGTCTTCTTGATTTTGAGCTTAGGCTTTTTTATATTTGTTATTTAAAGTACAAAAAGTAAAGAGTTGAACATAAGATTACAAAAGGCAGCATGGGAAGACAAAGTAAAGTATAATAATGAAATGTGCAAGGAGCTGGAGTTGAAAAACCAGAAGGGATAAACTCACTCAATGTTTCTTAAGGTGAAGGAACTGAAGAACAAATTCAAACCTTGAGTTTAAATACTTAAGTATACTGAAGGCAGAAAGTTGAATGAGCCAGGAAGCATCCAACGAAGATGGAAAGAGTCCATATCAGCACTATACCAAAAAGAATTTGCTGGAACGGAAGAATTTCATGAAACAATATATGATCAAGAGCTGATGGTGATGAAGGAGGAAGTTCAAGCTGCTCTTAAGGAATTGGCAAAAACAAAACATAAAAACAAAACAAAACAAAAACCCCAAAGTTCCAGGAGTTAATGGAATAACTGTTGACATATTTCAGCAAACATGCTTTCCTAGACATTCTCACCAGGTTATGTCAAGAAAACTGGAGGTCAGATAGGTGACCAACTAACTGGAAGAGATACATATTTATTCCCATTCCAATAAAAGATGACCAAACAGAGTGTGGAAACGATTGAACTATATAAATAATACCACACGTAAGCAAGATCCTGCTTAAGATTATCCAGAAACGACTAGAACAGTGTATCAGCATAGAATTGCCAGATGTTCAGGTGGATTTAGAAGATGCTGTGGCACTAATGATATCATAACCAACATTAGAGGAACGTCTATCTGTGTTTCATTTACTATACAAAGGCATTTGACTGTGTGGATCACAATGAATTGTGGTTAACCCTGACAAAAATAGCAATCCTGGAACATTTAATTGTGTCAATGCAAATCCTATAGATGGACCAGGAAGCAGTAATCAGAACAGAGCATAGAAACACTACATGGTTCAAGATCAGAAAAGGTGTGTGTAAGGAACACATCCTATCTCTACGCCTTTTCAATCTATACACAAAACAGATCATTTGGGAGGCTGGACTCCATGAGGAAGAATGTGGCATCAGGATTGGAGGAAGATTAATAAAAAACCTACCTTATGCAGATGACAAAGCCTGGCTTACTGAAACTGAAAAGGGCATGAAGCATTTGTTGTAGAAGGACAAGAACTATAGTCTTCAATATGAATTGAAGCTTAACATCAAGAAAACAAAGACTTACTATTGGAAGAAGAAAGTTAGGGATGCTTATATTCATAATTACTCTGAAAATAATTATTCAGGAAAGCAAAACCTCAAAAAGTTTATAAAGGGTGAAGAGAATACTCAGCTAATTAGTAAAAAAAGTATCTGTGAAGAGAGTTGTTGTTGTTAAGTGCCATCAAGTTGCAGG
>NW_006399953.1:4476031-4478805 GCF_000299155.1 Elephantulus edwardii
TTTTTTTTTAATTTTATACTGGTTTATGTACAAAGTTCATAGAATTCGTATACATTGTTTTTCTCACTGGATATACCCCCTTTTGTTTACCCATCCCTCACCCCACTCATCAAATTGTGTGGCCTTATGATTAAGCCTCCTGCCTTGGATACGCATATTCATTCTACTATAATGGTCTTATACAGTATTTGTCCTTATGAGACTCAGTTAGCATAATGCTCTCCAATCTCTCCATGTGTGTAGGTAGTAATTTACAAAATTGTT
Source organism: Elephantulus edwardii (assembly GCF_000299155.1). NCBI lineage: Eukaryota > Metazoa > Chordata > Mammalia > Macroscelidea > Macroscelididae > Elephantulus > Elephantulus edwardii. The sequence goes on from NW_006399953.1 coordinate 4,476,296, forward strand.
ACTCCTGCATGCCACATAGTATTCCATTGTGTGAATGTACCATAATTTCTCAATCCATTTGATTGTGATTGGGTGTTTAGGCTGTCTTTATGTTCTTGTTATGCGTAATTTCTTTAATGTAGTAGTTTATTGTGTTTCTTATGAAAGTTTACATAGCAAATTAGGTTTCCATTCGACCATCTCTACACAAATCATCCACTGTCATTAGTTACATTTTTCACAAAATGACAATGATATCTCTAATTGCATTCTTGGTTTTCCATTTCTAGTGAGCTCTGTTAAGTGTTAAGGAGTCATGCTGCTAACTCAAAGGCACATAGTACAAATCTACCAGTTTCTCCTAGGAAGAAATATGGGTATCTCTTCCCATGTGATTTATAGCCTCTGAAAACTCAGTTGGGGGTAAGCTACCACTTCAAGGACACATAAACTAACAGTTTCCCTATGCTGTAGCTTTGAGTAATGACATTTTATAATTTAATATGAATCAAACAAATATATAATTTCTTAAATAGATGAGTGACTTCTTATAGTTAGGTTGAAAAGAGGTTGGTAAGAAGATGCAAGTCCATATTTTTTTAAATTTAGTAACAAAGGTTTTTAATAACAGGGAGCTCCTTGGAATCTCTAAATTTCAATGAAGGTTAACATTTAGAAAGAGATATTTTACTACCATAAGATTGTGAATGGAGAGAAGTACATGGAATTGTTCTTGTAATGATTAAATCTCTGCTATAAATAAGGTAAAGTTAGGGTGTCAGGGCATGTCTTTGATAGGGGTTTGTATACAGTTATTTTATGCATTTGTGAATTAATTTTACAAGAAAAACTCAGACTGAACTTATTATGCATTTAACCAAAATAACAATGATTAGAATTGACACACTATTCTTTGAATCTATATGTTCCTTTTATGTGACAATGTTTTGAGTAACTTCAACTAATAAAACAGTCTAGGTCATAACTAGGACCTAAAGTGCTATAATAAACTCTCATGGAAGCAATAGACTGTATTTGGGAAAAGAGACTTTGAAAACAGATGATTTGGGTTCCAATATGCTGTTCATTTTTTTCCCAGCTCTGACACTGCTTCAAGTTACTCAGTCTCTTGAATGTTCCTACTATAATGGAGATAATTTACAAATTCAATTTACTACCTCTAAAACCTTGCTGGAGAGTTGGCTATGAATTGGTTATGACTCAACAGCATAACAACAATTATTTATTAATGACAACAGCAACAACATTTTGTAATTGGGAATTCAAGTAGCATGTTCAAGTATGTTGTGCTGCTCACCAAAAGAATATGTATCTCTAGCCATTAAAATCTAGCATCAGCTCCTTGGGAAAATATTTAGAGCTTCAGAAACGTCAGTGAACTGAGTTGACACAGTGAATGCAACAGTAGATTGAAATGTAACAATAATTGTAAGGATGGCAAAGGATTAAACTATTTTTCTTTGGAGTATACAGAGTCTCTATTACTTGGCTCCTAACAACAGCATTTTCTATGAAATGAGCTCTTCTTGTCTAGCTAGTTTTATGCATATACAATATATCAAGGAAAAACACTTGTGAATAAAAATAATATTTATTTCTTGTAAAAACATTGTATTGCCTTTCAATTTTTCTTGGTGGTGCTTTTATTTTGTGTTTCAGGTTGATTTCTTATTTTCTTTTTACAAGGGCAAATATTTACATTGGATGTAAAATAAGTTCTTTGAGTATAAATTACTAATTAAAATCTGCACTCACATCATAACCTCCAGTACAAATCTCTACCATTGTCCAAGTGAACATACTGAGGAGGTGTTTTCCAGAAACTAGGAAGGATGCTAGGAGCATACAGTCCAGTTGAACTCTCCAGACAACAGCCATTCCAAAAGGTTGATTGATATTTTGAAGTATTTCAGATTAGCAGCCTCAACATTTTGCAAAAGTAAATCAGTTCCTCAAAAATGTTTTCTGCAGTTCTGCACCTGATTTTAAACTAGTGCTTCTAACAGTTATTTATAGACTAAAAGCTCATGGGAAATAACACATCTTTTGATATTGCTGAACTCTTTACAAGTGATAGTGATTTTCCCCTCCTTAAATTTATTTAAAGACATGTAATCTTTCTCTTTCTCTATGTCTGTTTCTTCTCTTCTTTATCATTTTTATTATTTTTTTCTTTATATCTAAAACAGAGAAAATACTATCTCACATAGAGAGTTAATGCTTGTATGGTTTGTGATATTTCCTAACCTTAACATGCTATTTTTAAAAGAGATAAGTTAAATAGAAATTATTTCTCTGTTTTATTGATTTTGCTATTACTGAAAAAAATGAGAACACTATAAAAAGTACATTATATGAAAAGCATAGAGACATTTTCAGTAAGAGTAAAATGAAGTGTGAATATAGTACTCAAATTTTGTTATTGTTTAACAGAACTCCTGTGACAATAATATACCCTGATACCAACTGGGAGTTGCTGTGATGCTAAACACTCCTCCATAGTTGTGCCA
>NW_006399953.1:4478905-4485105 GCF_000299155.1 Elephantulus edwardii
TGGAGCCTTGTTTTTTGTCATTTTTTTCAGAGCAGTGTTAACTTCTTATTTCATCACCACAGGCTCTTGCTCATACATTGTTTTGTAAAATTCTTCTGTGGCAGCCAATTATTTTTGGCACAATCTATATTGCTTTCATCTTCTTTTAATGTCTTTTGTATTGTTTAATATCCTGCTCAAACATCTTTAAGTATTGCAACTCGTGGCTTGAATTTGTTTTTCAATTCCTTAGCTAAAGAAATGCTGAGTGATTTCAGTTCTTCTGACTCTATCTCTCTGCATATTTCATTAAAATACTTTGCTTTGTCTTCCCAAGCCCTTTGAAATCTTCTGTTCAGCTCCTTAATTTGTTGATTTCATCCCTTTTCTTTGGCTTCTTGGTGCTGTAGTGCATATTCAGAGTCTCATATGACATCTATTTTTTTTCTTCCTCCTCTGTCTTTGTGATGACCTTTTGCATTCTTCGTGGATATCAATGTTCTGATAAACTCCCACAGCTCTTTTAGTCTTTGTTTATTGGTGTTCAAGTCCTTAAACCTGTTTCTGAGATGGTTTTGATATTTGAGTGGAATAGATTTAAGGTTAAACTTTGGTTCCTGTGGACTAGATTTCATTTTCTTCCACTTGCATATGAGTAGTTGATTATCAGTTCCAAAGTTAGGACCTGACCTAGTTTTCACAGCTGATATTGAGTTTCTCAAATTATTCTTTCCACAGATGTAATATATTTTATTCCTATGCATACCATCAGGTGAAGTCCATGTGCATAGCCTGTGTATTTCTTATGAAAAGTATTTGCAATGAGTAAAATCATTGCATGTATAAAATTCTATCATTCTATCTCCAGCTTCATTTTGTCACCAAGTCCATGTTTTCCAACCACTGATCTTTCTTTCCTCTTCCCAACATTTGCTTTCCAGTTATCCATTATTATTAATGCATTTTGATGGCATGTTCAATTGATTTCTGACTGCAAAATTTGATAGAAATCTTCTATTTCCTCTTCTTTGGCTCTAATTGTTGGTGCATATATTTGAATAATAGTGGTATTCACTGGACTTCCTTGTATGTGTATGGATATTATCCTGTCACTCACCACATTGTATTCAAGGTGGATCTAGAAATGGGGTTTTTCCCCATTATGAAAGTAGCCCATTTTTTTTCTCACCTTTTCATCTCTGGCATCGTAGATCATTTGATCATCTTATTCAAAATGTCCCATGCCAAGTCGCCTTACTTCACTAATACCTCGATGTAACTATTTATGTGTTCCATATCTTTTGTAACTATGTCCATTTTTCCTACAGTCATGCTACTCACATTCCACGTTCCAATACTAATATCACCTTAAACTGTTTCTCTTGCTCTGTTTCTCCATATTTGAGACCTTAGCCTCAGTTGCCATGCCTGGTAGTCTAAGTGTGCTCTGGTGTAAAAAGGTTTTTAGAAGACCTATTATTTCAGAAGTGGATGGCTAATCCTGCTGGTTAGTGTGTCATCATGTTTGATGTGTGTTACTATTCTTTTTCCCCTAAAACATGAGTGACTAAGGACTTTGACTAAGGATGGAGACCTGCTAGAGGGTGTGGCTTTAAAATTGTTTAGGGCTTGAGGGCCATAGGCCCGAGGGCCAAATTTATTACTTTTAGAATTAATATTTGTAAATGAAACAGCAATTATTTGTCTATTTGCTGTACTGACCAACTGGGAGTTGCTGTGATGCTAAACACTCCTCCATAGTTGTGCCAAATACCATAATGTTGTTGTTGTTATGTGCCATCGAGTCATTTGCAACTCATAGCGACCCTATGTACAACAGCCCTAAACCCTGCTCTATACTGTGCCAATCGCATTGCCTCTGACACACCCATAGTTACCCATTATGTACAATTTTTGGATGAGCTTACAGATTGATTCGTGATGAGAAGCAAGAGAGGAATCCACTTCCTAAACTAGATACCTCTGGAAACTCTACAAACTCTTCAAACTGTATAAATGTACAGAAATTATGTTAACTATAGAAGAGAGTTCAGGTCTTTGTGCAAAGCTTACACTGAGTCATAATAGACTCAACGACACCTAACCACTGCTAAATGAGACTAGTGTTTTATTTCTGGAGAAACACTCTTTCACTTTGCAAATCACTCTTTGTCAATGTGTTGTATAAAGTAACCTAGGATTGCTGTGATGCTGAACCTTGTGTCATTGGAGTATCAAATACCATAATGGTTTCCCATTGTGAAAAACACTGTGGACAGTGTTTGGTGGAGCTCTCAGTTGTAATATGGGTTTGGAAGCAAGAGTGGTATCCACTTCCTAAACCGCATGCCTCTGGAAACTCTATGACGTTGGAGAAATTATGATAGTTATGGAAAGGGATTAGGTCTTTTATTCATAGAGTTGCTCTGAGTCATGCTCAACTTGACAGCAATCATCAACAACAACAACATTTGATAGACAAGCATTTTACAGAAAGGTGCAGATGAAAGACATTTACCCGATTATAGAAGTGACCAATAGATTCAGTGTTGCTAAAATGTAATATTTAAAGAATTTAACCAGATTGACAGTATAGGAAAGATAAGTTGATCATTGTTATTTTTATTGTACAAATGGAGAAACTGAATCTTGGTAAATAATTACTTGGCAAAAATCATTGCGAAAAAAAAAGCAATGGAAATTGGAAATTTTCATGGACTGAATTCTGAGAATTGTGTTCCCCTAAAATAATCTTCAATAACTTAACAAAGAAAAGTGTATCCATCAGTAGCAACCAAGATCAATACTTAGTATGTCAACTTTGCTCCACATACATGCACACTTCAAACTCTTCTACTGATTTTATAACACTCACGTTTTCCCCCTTATTTTGATAATTTATTGCAATAGTCACACAGAACTCACAGACAATGAGTGTGGGTTTTATTAAGGACATCATTGATAATAATTCTGGTTAAACCACACTCATGATATAGTTTCTCAATCAGGACAGCTTCCTTTCAGTCATGCCAAAGGAAGGCCTCTATTTGTCTGGCAATCCAGCATCCTGTTCAGGCAAATGTTCCAAAGTTCTTTGACACTATCATTTATTTAGGTACTCAGCACTGTCTTCACTGTGTAAACAAACCTGGATCTGAAGATACTCTACTTCCTTAGTTTGTTCAGTAAACCTCCTTCTGATAACTTCCCCAAAGTATTCACTCTGTAAGAAGTACTTGGGTTTTATACTCAGTGAGTCAGAATGCTACAATTATATCTCAGAAAGTCTCCTGTTTATGCTGCAGAAGGCATCACAGTCTATCACACCATATAACGAAGTTATGATCTCACCATGTCTCCCTCTGGTTTTCCATCTCAAAGTATGCACTTCTCTCTTCTTTCTCAATGATAGAAATATTCTCTTTTCCCTTTACCTCTGTATACCTCAATTTGAGTTTAATATGGTGATAAAACTGACCAGTCTTGAATCTACAAATCTTGTTTTCACGGTTCTACCTAAAAGGTACTATTTGTTTTATTTATATTGTTAGCAAATTAATGTGTCACAAACATCTGACATTTGAATTCCCTAAATGTAATCTTGAGTACATTCCAATTAAATTTAGGGATCAGCACAATATTTTTTTTATTTTTTTTATTTACAAAGATTTGGTTTCTTAAACATTAAGTGACCAGAAAGAGAATGAGTTGTAGAAGATATCAAGGGAATTATATTTGAAGACAATAATAAAAAAGCATTAAAAATATGGGAAAGAAAGAAAAGGTCAAGAATACACTCTGAAAATTTCTTTAGAAAATAGAAACATTAAAGTGAAAAAAAGAGAAATAAAAATCTGGAAAGTTGTGTGTCAGGGATGTGTCCTTTCTCCATACTTCCTCAATCATTTTGCTGAACAGATCATTCAAGAAGTTGGACTTTATGAAGAAGAATGTGGCATCAGATTTGGGAAGATGAATCATTAATAGCCTGTGTTATGCAGATGACACAACTTTGTTCACTGGAACTAAGGAAGACTTGAAATGTTTACTGCAGAAGGTCAAGGACTGCAATATTCAAAATGAATTTAAATGCAATATCAAGAAAGCAAAGATTCTCAACACTGAGCCTATTGGCAACATCCTGGTGGATGGAGAAGAGATTGAGTTTGTTAACAACTTCACCTTGTTCGGGTCCACAATCAACACTTATGGCACCGGCAGCCAGGAAATTAAAATATGAATTGCTTTAGAAAAGACTGTTGTCAAGGTCTGCTCCAGAATACTAAAGAACAAAAATATCAGTTTAGGGACTAGGATGCACTTGATGACAATCAAGGTCTTCTCAATTACTTGTTATACATCTGAGAGCTTGTCAATGATTAAAGATGATGAAAAAAAAAATTGATGACTTTGAGTTTTGGTGCTGAAGAAGAATACTGAATATACCACGGATTGTCAAGAGAACAAATAGGTCTGTCTTGGAGATGGTGAAATCAGGCTACTCTTTGGAAGTAAGTATTCTGAAATTCCATTTCACATGCTCTGGACATGTTTCTAGGAAAAACTACTCCTTGGAGAAGAACATCAACCTTGGAAGGGTGGAGGGACAGCCTAAAGAAGGGAGACTCTGGCTAAGACAGATTGACTCAGTGGCTGCTGGGGACAATGAAATTGACAGAGTTCAGAAACAGAAAAAGGTTCAGAGCAGTTGTATAATAGGATCACTATGAGTCACATGCTACTTGACGCTACATAACAGGGCAAGGTTCAGAGCTATTGTTTATGGGGTCCCTGAATTGTAGTCAACTTGATGGCAACAACACAACAAAGTGAGAAAAGGAATAACAAAATAAGAGAGCTGAACAATAGATTTCAAGTGACAAACTAAGACAGGGAGAAAAGTGTTATTAAAAAATATGCACAGACCTGGAGTCAGGAAATAAAAAAAAAAGAGAGAGAGAGAGAGAGAGAGAACAATAGGTGATATTAGGAAGAACGGGATTCTAGAACACTTAATTGTCCTCAGACAGAAAATGTACCTAGATTCAGGAAGCATTTACATATTAAGGTTGTATTTTTTTTTTCACCAAAATTGCTTAGTCTATATGCTGAGGCCATTTTCTGTGAACATTAATGATGAAAAATGTGGCACTAGGATTAGAGGAAAATGCCTTAACTGCGTGTGAAACAGAGATTACACACCCTTGGTTTCTGAAAGTGAAGAGAACTTGAAACATGTACTGAAGAAGGTTAAAAATTATTGGCTTCAATATTGATTACATTTCAATATAAAGAAAACAAGCATCTTCACAACTGAACAAATAAACAACAACATAATAAATGGGAAAGAAACACTGAAATTGTCAAGGACTTTCTTTTATTTGGAACCACAAAAATCAAATGACATTGTACTGCTGGTCAAGGACCTCTGTAAAGTGCTACAAAGCAAGATAACTTGACTCAAGTGATGATAGTATTGTCAGTTGTTTCATATTGTGTAAAAGTTATCTAATATATAAGGAAAGCCTAGGGAAAATCACTATCTTTTTATTTTGTCCTTGGCAAAGGGTGTTGAATATACTATGGACTGCCAAAAGAACAAACAAGACTGTTTTGGACAAAATATAACCAGTTCACTTCTTAGTAAGATTCCTCTCAAAAACTTTAGGCATATTGTCAGGAGTGACTATGATGTCTTCCTACAAAAGGATATCATATTTCACTCTTTATTTCTTCTATAACCCAATAAAGTTCTAATAGGGAGTTATTTAGTTTCCACATGGGTGGTTTTGTAAGCTTTAACCTCTTGTGGTTCATTTCGAGTTTTATGACATTGTGATCTGAGAAGGTACTTAGTGTGATATCAGTGTTTTTAATTTGTTGAGGCTTGCTGTATGTGCTAATACATGATCGATTCTGAAGAATGTACCATGTGCATTTGAGAAAAAGGGAACTGAGTTTTAGTTGGATGCAGTACCCTGAATACATTTACAGGTTCAAGTTGGCTGATTGTAGAGTTTAAATCTTCTGCATATTTGTTAAATTTCTTTTTAGCTGACCTATCCTTTGATGATATTGGTGTATTGAAATCTCCTCTCACTATTACGGTACTGTTTCTTTCTTCAATCCTGTTAACCATCGTTTTATGTATTTTGCAGGTCTATCATTTGGTGTGTAAATGTTAGTGCATAAAAGTACTGTCTGGATAAATTATGTATATT
>NW_006399953.1:4486070-4487317 GCF_000299155.1 Elephantulus edwardii
GAAGATATTTGAGTGGCCAACAGACACATGAAGAAATGCTTAAAATCACTTGTAATAAAATAGATGCAAATCAAAACCATAATGAGATAACATCTCACTCCAGTAGCAGTGGCAAAGTTTAATAGGACAGCAAGTAAAAAAATATTGGAGAGGATGTGGTAAGACAGGAACTCTTATGGCTTGTTAGTGGGATTGTAAAATGGTGCATCCACTATGGTGGTGTTTTGGTGTTTCCTCTGAAAGCTGAACATAGAAATTCCGTATGACCCAGTTAATCCACTGCTTGGAATATACTCTGAGAAAATGAGAACTAAGGCACAAACAGAGACTTGTACACCAATGTTCATAGCAGTGTTGTTAACCATTGTAAGAACAGAGAAATAGCCCAAGCGTCCAACAGCAATAGAATGGATTGAAAATGTTATATTCACAAGACGGAATACTATGCAGCACACAGGAATATCGATTTTGTAAATTACTACCTAACTTCGGAGGGACTAGAGTGCATTATGCTAAGTGAACTATCTCAGTCTCATAAGGACAAATATGGTGTAAGACCATTATTTTTTTTTTATAAGACCATTATTGTAGAACATGTATGAGGATCCAAGAGGAGTAGAGGAGAGCGGAGTGGTGAAGGGGAGGGACACTTAATCATAGGGTCGCACAATTTGTTGCAGAGAGGGAGAGGGGGGAAAAGAAATGGAAAGACAAGGTTTGAAAACAATGTATACAAACTTTGTTAGTAAACCAGTACAAAATAAAAATTGTATTTAAAAATATGGACATTATAGTTTGAAAAGGAGAGGGTTATCAAAAGAAACTATTATGGATTAACACAAAAAATGAGGTATAATAGAGATTCTTAGATTGTTCTTGAATGAGCTAAGACTTTATTGTTGTTGTTGTTGTTATGTGCCATCGAGTCGCTTGCGACTCATAGCGACCCTAATGTACAAGAGCTCTAAATGCTGTTCTATCCTGTGCCAACCTAGCCATCTCAAAAGAATTGATCCATCTCATCAAAGGTCTTCCTCTCCTTCGCCTCCCCTCCACTCTGCCAAACATGATGTCCCTCTCCAAGGACCAGTCTCTCCTTGCAATATGCCCAAAATATGTCAGACGAAGCTTCAGAAGCCTTGACTCCAGGGAACACTCTGGCTTCACCCTCTCCAGGACAAACCTGTTTGTTCTCCTAGCAGTCCATGGTATATTCAACACTCTTCTCCAGCAACACAGCCCAAAGG
>NW_006399953.1:4487912-4494425 GCF_000299155.1 Elephantulus edwardii
GGATTCCCATTCTTCTCAGAGTCAGCCGCAGCTTGTTGTGATCCACACAGTCAAAAGTCTTTGCATAGTCAATGAAGCACAGATAGACATTCTTCTGCTATTCTTTGCTTTCTGCTAAGATCCATCTAACATTAGCCATAATATCCCTAGTACCACGACCTCTTCTAAATCCAGCCTGCATATCTGGCAGTTCTCTGCAGACTTCATTTTACTGTATATATAATTTCGATGAGTCAGAATCATCTTGATGGTCCCCAAGTACCATAGCAGTTCAGGTATGGGGTAAAGTTTTTAAGCAATTCAAATCATAATTCATCACTCTGTCATAAACCAGTAAAGAAATAACAACATTAAATGCCATTGTGCTGTATTTTGTTTGATGGGTTGTTTTTTCCCCTTCTTCTATATTCTCTACATCCACATTCAGGAGAAGCAACAACTTGTAGAATGTCAGAGATAATGTTAGTTTAAGGTTACTGAGTCAGTTTTGACTGATGACCACCTCATATACAAAACGATTAAATCTTTTGTAGTCTCACTATTTCATCATTGCTGTGATGCTCTTGTACATGGTTACAGCCACAATATCATTTGTTTGTGTCTACATTGTTGTTGTTAAGAGTTGTCAAGTCAACTGTGACTCATAGAGATCCTAAGAACAACACAGTAGAACCTTGCCCTATCCTGTGCTATGCTATCAATTTTGTCATGCTCCGGCCATGTTACAGATCTATGCCATTCATCACTGGAGGATTGTTTTCTCATTCACTGATCCTCCATCTTTGTGAATAGAACATATATTTCCAAGGACTGATCCTTTCTAATAACCCGCCAAAGTATATGAGGTTTACCATCCTTGCCTCTAAGAAGCAACTTGATTTCAGATCCTTCAAAACAGACTAGTTTATCTTTTGACAGTCTGTGGTATATTCAATACCTTTCATCAATACCACAATTCAAATTCATTTGGTTGTTCTTTCATCTTTCTTATTCATTGTCTGACTGTTAGATGCATACAAAGCAATTGGAAAATAATCATTGTGTAGAGCAGGTATACTTTAGTCATTAAATTTATATTCTTGAACTTTTTTTTTTACTTTAAAGAGGTCATTAACAGTAGATCTTCCTAATGCAATGTGTCTTTCGAATTCCTATCTGTTGCTACAAAGGTTGTTAATTGTGAATCCAAGTAAATGAAGTGGTTGAAAATGTCAATACTTACCCTATCTATCATGATATTGTCAAACAGTCTAGTGGTGAGAATGTTTGTTTTCTTGATGTTGATATGTTATCCATATGGATAGCCATGTTCTTTGATCTTCTGCAATAAGTGTTTCAAGTCTTCTTTCTACCTGCAAGATTGTGTAATCTGCATGATAGAAGTTGTCTATGAGTCTCCTTCTAAATTTTTATTATCTTGTTATGCACTTTTGTGTTATAACTGACACATAGCTAACCCCTCCAGCAGGTTTTCAGAGATAGTAAATTATGTGGGAGGATATTTCTCATCTTTCTCCTGTAGAATATCTGGTAAATTCAAAACACATACCTTTGCTTTAACAATGCAATTCCTTACCCTTCGGTCACCAGAGCTCCATTCTGCTCTATCTAAAAGATATCTAAAAGATATCAGATAATATTTGTTGTAATCTCTGTAGTTTTAATTGGTTAAGAAGATAGCAAGATGTTTATTTGTAGTTTATCTTTGTCTGGAAACTCTGTTTACATTTTTCCACTATGATGATTTCTGTTAGGTCTGTTAGGTCTGAGTCCACTACTAAGAAGCATAACAACCCTCTGAATAACAGATATGAGCCTTTCCCTATCTTGCAACATTCTCATAATATCTGTAGTGCTCAATTCCATTGTGGAAATAATTGTGGCAATCCATCCTTTTAAACATCTTCCGCTCTTTCTCTGAACTGTTTTTCTCAGCATGATTTTTTTTTGTCAAAGACTCTTCTCACCTGAAAACATGTCCAAAGTATCAATGACAAAATTACACTAACTTTGCCTTTAAGGAGTTCCCTGATCACACTCCCTCCAAGACAGAATCATTTGTCCATGGGATATTCAGTACTCTTTCCCAGCACCAATATTCAAATATATCAGTTCTCTTCTGTCATCTTTTTTGTAGTCTACTTTTCAGATGCATAAGAAGCTTTAAATTTGCTCTTTTAGAACTTTGGAAACTTCCTTGACACCAGATTTCCCCCAATGCAACACATCTGCTGATTTGTTGTTTACTCCTACCATAAATATTGATTGTGAGTCCAAGTAAAATAAAATTGATGACAATATCAACCTATTTCCATCTATCATTTTCTTGCCTATTTATTGATCTATTGGTGAAGCCTTTACACCCCCCCTTCTTCTTTCTCTTTTTCTTGATGATGTCTTGTATTAAAAATGTTGAGGTCATATTTTCTGACATCATCTTGGCTTGCAAGTGTCACATTTGTCACATTATGACAAATTTATTAAGAAGTAATGGAGTGTTAAGATAGCTCTTCTAAATAAAGCTTAAGGTGTGCCAGTTAATCCTTATCTGCAAACTCCTAGATAGTCCATTGCTGTCTCCTAGTTCCTACTTGGAAAGCCACTCCTCACTATGCCTACTTTTCTGCACAACACAGAGGAGATTCACCTCTGGGATGTCTTCTGTGCTAAATATCTCTGTTTCTAGGAAATAATCTATTTCTGTGGGTTCATGGGTTCTGATTGCTTCATTCATAGATTCAGGAATTACAGAACATCAGACTCTTAACTTAAAAAGCAATTAACATTTCAACGATTTTCTTTCTTCAAGTTCTACCTTTTTTCTGAAGTTTTCTGGCAGACACTCCTGGTTGACAAGATTTTAACGGTGTAATAATTTACACACATATCTGCCTCATTCTGCCATTATTTCGAAGATTAAAGCTCGTTTCTTGCTTATATTTACTACCATTAATAGTAATGTCTCTTGACCTTTTGAATGAAAGAAAAGAAAAATGAGATATAGAATGGATATATAAGCTTGACTAAGTAGATGCTTAGCTATTCTTCAGGCATTATATGATGGCAAAAATAACTCTTCTCATCTCAGTGTTGACTCTACTTCTTTGTGTTCTTTGAACATGTCAGTTGATGTAGATTCGGGCTTGATTATTAGGGACAGCATTATGTGATTTCCATGATATTACATTAATAGTTAATAATTACTGTCAACTAAACCATATTACATGCATTGAAATGTATTTTCCATTAGCTATCATTTCCCTAAGTTCACTGGCTCCAGACTGTCTGGAACTGATTCAATTCTTTAGTATATGAGAGGAAATATAGATATATTTAGAAATAGAATAGTTAAAAATAAACATACATAATTATACTTAGTTCTTATCCATAATAATTCATCCTATCATGTTTAGGAATTAATATTATTGAAATAATAATTAAATAATTTTATGTAACTTTTATAAAAATAAGGACGAGCAAGACATTTTCCCTTGATGATTCGTTACTGAAAGAAAATAAAGACATACTTACTTAAGAAGTTTCTCTTAGGAGCAATTTGTACTTCCCAGAATCTTAAAAGTCAAATGTTGATTTATGTTAGAGAACCTAAAGCCTCAGACATGACTCAGGTCAAGTATTAGATAATGGCACAGAATTATGTCATGCATTAGCAAATTGTACAGAATGTTGAAATGCAATATAGTTTTTTGTTCTTTGGAAAAGTAATTTTGTAAGAATAGAAGGGAATTTAAAATATAAGAATATATTTTTTATAATAGTAATTACATATTCAGTAGTATTTTTAGAGAAGATGTTATAGGTTAAGCCTTCTGATGAGTGTTGAGAAGATCAAGGAAAGACAAGACTTCTCTTTTCCCTTGATGTTATCACTGTCTATTGTGACAAAAGGGGATAGAAATGTGTGTGTGTGTGTGTGTGTGTGTGTGTGTGTGTGTGTAAACACCCTAAAACCTAACAAGTGTGGAGAAATACTGCATTCAAAATGTCAAGATATATGTGAATTGGGATGTAATTATAAAAGAGAAATAGTATATTAGAAAAAAAAAGAAAAAAGTTTACAGAGAAAGAGACATTTATTACAGCTCTTTTAAAAAAAGAGAAGAAAATGATATTTCCACAAGGAATAAATGAGATTCCAGCAGAAGGAATCACAAATTCAAAGGTTAAAAATTGTACATAATGGGAAGCATTTTGATATGTCTGGAAAGGGATGCTTCTTGAAGTAGGATTGGCTTGTATATGAAGGCTTAAATATGATCTTAAAGGATGCTTCCATTAACTCATCTGAACTTTTTCTGAGTAGTTAACTTTTCATACATAAATAGGGAAAAAAGTCACAGGAATGCTTAAGGATATGTCCTGAGGAGGATAAGCTATTTGAGCTACATAGGAAAGCTATGTGCCCACGTCATCCTCATATGGTAAATGATTAAATAATTGGGACAATGGACCCTAAAGACAGAAAGAACTATTGTAATATTCTTACTTTACCATTTATTATCAGGGTGGCTTAGGAAAAGTTGTGATATATTTAATATCAGTTTTCTCAGCGAAAAGGAAATACAAAACTCGTCTCGCAGAGTTATGGTCAGAACATAGAAGATCGTCATGGAAAGATAGCTGCTGAGATTTTCATTATAACACTGATGATAGTATAACATATCTGGGTGGTTGTTGTTTTTGTTGTTATGTGGCAATGAGTCAACTACGACTCATAGCAATCCTATGAACAATGACTCTGAATCTTCCCCTATACTGAATCAACCATTCCATTTCCAACACATTTGATCCCACTGCCATAGTCACTGTGTCAATCTATTTCCTTAGGGTCTTCACCTCCTGCTTATCTTCCATCCTTCCAGGAATGATGCCCTTCTTCAAGAACTGGTCCTTCCTAGCAGCATGTACAAAATATGAGACAATCTTTCACAATCCTGACCTCCAAGTAGGAGACTGGTTTCACTTTAAGACAGAACTATTTGTACTCTTTGCAGTCCATAGTATATGCAATACTCTTCTCGAGCACCAAAATTTAAAGACATCAATTTTTCTTCTGTGTAACTGTCCAGCTCTGAGATACATAGCAAACAACTGAGAAGATCATGGCCTGGATTAGGTGCATCTTACTCTCTAAAGTGAAATCATTGATCTTTAGCACTCTTGAGTGGTCCTTGATACCATATTTTCCCAATACAATTCTTCTTTTGATTCTTCTGACTGTTATTGTCAAGAGTGTTTTTTGTGGATCATAGTATGATGAAAACATTAATAACCTCAATCTTTCCTTCATTTATAATGATGCTGCCTACTGATCTTGTGATGAGTATCTTAGTTTTCTTGATATTGGGATAAAATCTATATTGAAGGCTAAAGTTTTTATCTTCTACAGCAAACAATTCTAGTCCTCTTGCATTTTGGCAAGCAAGGTTGTGTCATCCACATAATTAAGGTTGCTGGTAAGTATACTTCCAATCCTAAAGTCATATTATTCTTCATAAAGTCCAGTCCCAAAATGATCTATTTAGCATATGATTGAAAAAGTATGGAGAAAAGAATGGATTTTTTACCACTCAGTGCTCCTTTGCTCTGTTTGGACAACAGTTTCTTGGTCTAGGTTTCACATGAGCACAATCTAGTGTTTTGGAACTCCAGTTCTTCTGGAATTAGTCATGATGTATTGATCCATATAGTCAAATTCCCTTGTTTAGTTAAGAGAAAAAAAATTAGACCATTTTCTGGTACTCTGCTTTCAGCCAAGACACATCTGACCTCAGCACTGATTTCCCTAGTGTCTAAACCTACCTTGTATTTCTAACAGTGTCTGTCAACGTACTGTTCTAGTTATTTTTTTTATGATCTTCAGTAAGATTTTGTTTGCATATTATTCATATTGTTTGATCATTCCTACATTCTGTTGCATCATCGTTTTTTGAGAATGGGAATAAATATGAATCTCTTCAAGTCACTTGGCTGCTATCTGTCCTCCAGATTTCTTGGTATAATCTGGTGAACATATCCAGAGACACATCTGTTTGTTGAACTGTGTTAATTGGCTTTCCAATGTCTTTGGGGCCTTAATTTTTGGCAATAGTTTCACAGTAGCTTGAACTTCCTCCTTTATTACCACTGGTTCTTGATCATATGCTCCTTTCTGAAATGGTTCTTTGTCAGCCAATTTCAAGTTGGTGGCAATGAAAACCTATTAATAGCACCATAATTCAAATATATTCATCAACAACTAGAGCCAAAGAGAAGGAAATAGGTTTCTCCCATTTTTTACAGTCTGAAATTTACCAAGTATACAACCAAGATTCATTAATAATAATTTAATTAGGATATATTTGACTACAACAAATCCTCCATTTAACTCCTTGGAATGTACCACCATATTATATTATTTGGCCAGTGAAACTGTCTCTTCATTTCATGTGACTTTTATATGAATGGTTCCCCAGATCATTCAAAACTTCTATAACACTAGCAAAATTTTAA
>NW_006399953.1:4497894-4499125 GCF_000299155.1 Elephantulus edwardii
GGAGACAATGAAATTGGCTCAAGATAGAGCAGGTTTTAGAGCTGTTGTACATAAGGACATTGGGCCACTATTAGTTGCAAGTAACTCGACAGCACATAACAACAAAACCACATATCCGAAAGAGTTAAATCCATCATTTTGACTCTTCATCTTTGCTGACCTTCTGCTATACCAGTCATGACATCTTTTTTCAGAATCCCTTCTGATAATGCACCCAAAATGCACCGTCCCTCCACCCTTCCAAGCATGATGTCCTTCTCCAAGGATCAGTCCCTCCTGGCCACATGCCCAAAATATTTAAGAGAGAGCTTCAAAATCCCAGCCTCCAAGGAGAAACTTGGTTTTACCTTCTCCAAGACAGACCATTCTTTTTTTCTTGTCAGTCCATTATATGTTCAAGAGTCTTTTCCAGCACCACAACTCAAAGGCATCAATTTTTCTATCATCTTTAGCCATTATCCAGCTCTCCGATGCATAGCAAGTAATTGGGAAGACCATGGGCTTAATCAGGCACACCTTAGTCTCTAGACAGACATTGTTGCTTCTCACTACTCTGAAAAGGCCCAAAACAGCAGATTTACCTAATGCAATTCTCCTTTTGATTTCCTGACTGTTGGTGCCAAAAGTGTTGATTGTGGAGCCAAGCAAGCTGTAACTGTTAACAACCTCAATCAATCTCTTCTCCATCTGTCATGGCGCTGTCAATTGTCCCAGTGGTGAGAATCTTTGTATTCTTGATGGTGAGCTTCAGTCCATAAGCTCTTCAGGCTCACCTCAGTTTCAGCAATCAAGGTTGTGTCATCTGCATATAGTAGGTTGCATCACCTCCAATCTTGATGTCACATTACTCCTCATAAAGCCCTGCTTCCCAAATGACCTGTTCTGCATACTTGCTTCTAAGGAGTGTTCTAATTGTACTTTT
Source organism: Elephantulus edwardii (assembly GCF_000299155.1). Lineage (NCBI taxonomy): Eukaryota > Metazoa > Chordata > Mammalia > Macroscelidea > Macroscelididae > Elephantulus > Elephantulus edwardii. The sequence goes on from NW_006399953.1 coordinate 4,498,817, forward strand.
CTTATTGTTATTGTTGTTGTTGTTAGATGCCATCATGTTAGCTCAGACTCATAGAAACAACATGTACAGTAGAACCAAATACTGTCTGATCCTGTACTATCCTCACAATAGTTGTTGTGCTTCAGCCCATTGCTGTAGACAAAAAAAAGAGGAAGCGTAATATAATTAAATAAAATTAAATTACTCTCAAAGGAAAACAATTACTTACTGCAAAATCTGAAACATGAACATATCTCATATTGGATCTTAGATACTCCCTATTCTGTGCCTTATAAAATAATATTTGTAAAAAATATTGAATATTTCTGG
>NW_006399953.1:4500525-4506878 GCF_000299155.1 Elephantulus edwardii
GGGAGGGTTTGTAAAACAATGAAAGAATTTTTCTTTTACTTTTCCAAGAGTGTACTGTACTAGAGGGGATGGTTGGGAGGGGAGAAATGTGCAACAATGAATGAATGGAAATCCAAAGTCTCTGTAAACTTTGACTGAAATTAATAATAAATTTAAATTAAAAAAGTTATGCAGTTAGAATCCATCAGATATTCTATAGGAATAAAAAATGTGATAGTCTGCTTGCCTAAATATAGCCTGGAAAAGCCTTTGAGCAGCTCATTTAACCCTGTCATACACTGTCTGAGTAGAATCAACTTGATATATACAGCATTTAACAGATATTCTAAACTAGCTGTCAGTTTTCCTTACTGTGATGTCTCATGCATTGCTGAGATACTGGCAGTTATGCCACCATTATTGTGAATACCTACATGGTGAACCATGGTAAATAGGTTTCAGTGAAACTTCTAGATTAAGAATATCTAAAAAACATGGAAGTTATGCCAAAAGTATTGTGAATACCTACATGGTGAACCATGGTAAATAGGTTTCAGTGAAACTTCTAGAATAAGAATATCTAAAAAAACATGACTGCCTATCCACTTTTGAAATAATGGGCTACAATAGTGAGAAATACTATGTGAAAAGTCTTAAAAGGTCCAGGAACCATCAAAAGAAGATGGAGGGACTCCCAGAGTCACTTTATTTAAAAAACAAAAGAGAAAAAAAAAAGCCAAAATTTAAGTATTTAAGGAACAAAATGTAAACAAAAGCCAATGATATTGTACACAAATGTTCATAAGAGCATTAGTCACCATTGCAAGAACATGAAAACTGCCCAGATGTCCAACCACAAACAAATTGATAGAGAAGTTATGGAACATTTATACAATGGAATACTATACAGCATACAAGAGCAGTCATTTTGTAAATTACTACCTAACTTGAGAGGGACTAGAGAGCATTATGGTGAGTGAACTAACTCTGTCCCACAAGAGCAAGCACTGTAAAAAACAATTATTGTAGAATAAGTATAAGGATCCGACGGGGAGAGTAGAAATAGAGGGGTGAGGAAGGGAGGGTAGGGAGTTAATCATAAGGTTGCACAATTTGATGGGTGGGTAGGGTGAAAGAAATGGGAAGGGTCTTTTGTAAAAAAACAATGTATTCAAAGTTTGTAAATGAATCAAAGTAACATTAAAAAGAAGAGGAAAGAAAGAAAATAAATAATGGTGTGTTGTTTTTTTTTTTAAATTAAAGCCAATGATATTGAAGGGGAACGTTCAAGCTACCATTGCCAAAAAACAATACAAGACAGCAGGCAATGATAGAATACTAATTGATGTGTGTCAAATAACAGATGCAACGCTGGTTTTGCTTATCAGTCTGAGCAAATTTGAAAGAAAGCTATCTAGTCAACTGACAGAAGCAATTCATATTTATTAACATTCTTGAGAAAGGTGAATATTAAAATTATGGAGCAATATCATTAACATCACATACAAGCAAAATATTACTGAAGATCATCACAAAATGTCTAGAGCAATAAACTGACAGAGAAATTCCAAAATTCAAGCTGGATTTAAAAGGGCCAGTGGCACCACGGATACCATTGCTAATGTCAGATGGATCTTTGAAGAAAGCAGAGAATACCAGAAGAATGTCTGCTTAAACCCTTTTGGCTATGCCAAGAAATTTGACTGTGTAGATTTTAACAAACTATTGCTAGGACTGAGAAGAATGTTCAATTATGCTTATGCAAAATATGTATCTAGACCAAGAAGTTATTGTCTGAACAGAGCAACAAGAGAGCACTTGATGATTTCAAACCAAGAGAAGTGTGTGTCAGAGCTGTATACTTTCTCTAGACTTTTGCAATCTGAATGCAGAACAAATCATTTGAGAAGTTGGACTTTATGAAGAAGAATATGATATCAAGACTGAAGGAAGAGTCATCAACAATTTGTTTTATCCATATGAAATCACCTTGCTTGGTGACAGTGAAGAGAACTTGAAGCACTTGCTGAAGAAGATTGGGGATAAGAGCCTTCAATATGGAATACCCCTCAGCATCAAGAAGACAAAAATTTACTCATCACTAGACTGGCATGCAACCTCATAATAGATGGAGAAATGATTAAAATTGTCAAAGGTTTCATTTTATTTGGTTCTACAATCAACACCCTTGGTACTAGCAGTCAGGAGATCAGCAAACATGTAATTTTAGGATGTTTACTGTCAAGTACCTCTTCAAAGTCCTGAAGAACAATGATATAATTTTAAAGATTAGGACGTGCTTGATTGAAACCATAGTCTTTCCAGTCACCTGCTATGTATATCTGAAAGCTGGGCAATGAATAAGGATGATAGAAGAAGACTTTTTATTTTTGAATTGTTATGTTGGAGAAGAATATTGAATATCCTATGGATTGCTGAAAAGAACTAGGTCTTGGAGAATGTGAAGCTTGAGTGATCCTTAGAGGTAAGACTGGCAAAGCTTCTTATTGTGTACTTTGGGCTTATTATTAATAGGGGCTATATTTGGAAAAGTGGAGTGTCAGTGAAGAAGATGATAACCTTAGGTAAAACGGATTGACATAGTGATTGCAGCAGTGGGCTCATGTGTGGTGGAGATGGTGAGGATGGTGTAAATATGTTGTTGTTGTTGTTATGTGCCATCAAGTTGCCTGTGACTCATAGCAATCCTGTGTACTTCCTTAAACCCTTCTTTATCCTGTGTCAATCTTATTGTCTCTAATACACCTACCCCCATTACCTCAGTCACTGAATCAATCCATCTCATTAAGGGTCTTCTTCTTCTGTGTTGTCCCTTCACTGTCCCAAGCATGATGTCCTCTCCAAGGATTTATCCCATTTTACAACATTTATAATATGTGTCAGATGAAGTTTCAGGATCCTTACCTCCAAGGAGCAGCCAGGTTTCACCCTCTCCAGGATTAACTTTTTGCTCTTCTAGCAATCCATGGTATATTCAACACTCTCCTCCAGCACTACATCTCAAAGGCATCAATTAGCCTTCTATCATCCCTAATTATTGTCCAACTCTCTGATGCATAGCAAATAATTTCAAAGAAAATGGATTGTATCAGGCACACTTTAATCTCCAGACTGACACTGTTGCTCCTCAGTACTTTGGAGAGGTCTCTGACAGCACTTTCCCAATGCAATTTGTCTTTTAATTTCCTGGTTGCTGGTACCAAGAGTGTTAATTGTAGAGCCAAACAAACTGAAGCTGTTGGAAATCTCAATCTCTACATCATCCATCATGATGCTGTTAATCAGCCCAGTGATGACAACCTTTAATTTCTTGATGTTGAACATCAACCATACTGAAGACTGAAGTCCTTGATACTTTACAGCAAGTGTTTCAGATCGTCCTTAGTTTCAGCAAACAGGGTTGTGTCATCTGCATAACACAGATTGTTGATGAGTCTACCTCCAATCTTGATGCCTCATTTCTCCTTAAAGAGCTCAGCCTCCTGGATAATCTGTTCTGCATACAGATGGGAAAGGTATGAAAATAGGACACACCCTTGATGTACACCCTCCGCAATTGGCATTCATGCAGTGTTTCCTTGCTCTGTCTGGTGACTGCCTCTTGTTTAAATATAAGTCACATTTAATTAGATAGCACATAACAACAATTATAAGAAGGACTGACCATCTTCTTCTGAAAAAAAAAAAAGGATCTCAAAAACCCTGTGAATAATATTGGAACATCACTGGACATAGTTCTGAAAGATTAGTCCATCAATTGCCAAGGCACTAATTATAGCAACTGGCTGAAATATGGTGAGGATTGTACAGGAAAGAGGAAGGTCTTGCTTGTTTCTTCACAGGGTCACTATGAGTAATATTTTACGCAACTGCAACTAACAACAATATGAATCATATAGGAACTGGGGTTCAATAAGTCTTAAAGCAGATTTACTATATTTGTAGCTTTACAGAATGTGTAATAATAAAACAAAAAGGATAAAACTATCCTTATAATACAATCTGATAAGTGCTACATGACAATATGGAAAGACGTGAATAATTTTGTCTGGATTGGAATTAGCAAATTTCTTATTTGATGAAATTTGGTGAAACAATGCTACAGTGACAAATTCAATTTATTTTCTAGAAGAGCAATGGTTTCTCTCTGGAGACTAAGGTGCATATGATACAGGTCATGGTCTTTGCAATCACTTGTTATGCATCAGAGAGCTGAACAATGACTAGGGATGATAGAAGGAGAATTGATGCTTTTGAGCTGTGGTGCTGGAGAAGAGTATTGAGGGTACCATGGACTGCTAAGAAAACAGACTCATCCTGGAAAGGGTTAAACTAGGCGGCTCCCTGGAGGCAAGGATTCTGAGACTCCATCTAACATACTTTGGACATGTTGTAAGGAGGGACTGGTCCTTGGAGAGGGACATCATGCTTGGTAGGGTGGAGGGACAACACAGGAGGGGAAGGCCCTCTATGAGGTGGATTGATTCAGTGACTGGGGTAATCGAGATGGGTGTATCAGAGATGGTGCGATAGGCACAGGACAGAGCAGAGTTTAGGGCTGTTGTACATAGGGTCACTATGAGTCATAAGTGACTCGACGGCACATAACAACAACAACAACAACAACAGCCAAGAAGGAGAGTTTGTGTGGTTAACTGATATCAATACACATTTCTGACATAATTACCCATGGATAAAATGTATAGCTTCATTTTTAACTATGTAATATGAAAATGCAAATTGAGTAGATTATTCCAATTGTGAACAAGGAACAACAACACTAGAGTTCCCATTCACATTACCTCTAATTCTAATAACTCTAATTCCAAATCACTCTGCTGTGATTTAAAAGATGCAATATTTTAGTCTATTTGAGAAGCAGCCAGACATGGATTGTTATGGATTGCATGTACTTTAAAAGAATCCAGCAGTTCTGTTCTATGTCTTATTTTCAAGGACAAGACTGAATTTCTAGTATTGTAGGTGTAAGTTGTCTGTAATATAAATATCTTAGATAAGTCTGGAATTTTACATTTTCAACTATACCAAAGTTTCTGCCCTGTAGTCTACTCCTAGTTATAGCAACTGTCCACTGAGTTTCTGAGAATATACATTTTAATGCAAGGTAATATGGTAATGTCTATCTTTCTTCAATGAATCACTCATGGATTTAAAACATAGGAAATGTACATAGTATTTAGATTAGCAGTAGCACAGTCTAAAAGCTATGACACAGAGCTCTTTGAACTTATATAACTTTCTAAAAAGTGTTATCATTGATAAACTGTCAGTATGACAAGATGTCATATCTCATTTTATACAGTTATAAAGATAATATTTCTTAATGTATCAATTTGCATTTTCTTTATATTCATGTAGAAGAAAAATGTTTAAAAGTAAAAATAGTTATTTTTTAGTTCTTTCTGTTCTAAACTGAAATTAGTGATGCCTTGATATAGATGAAATTTAGTTATGTTTCATTTGGATATTTCTTTTAAGAATGAACTATTTATAAGAGAAGAAGTAAATTGTGTTGGCAAGAACAAAGATAAAGAAAAACTGGAAACTATTCACTCTCTCTGGGATCAGAAAAGTGAGAAATTAGTGGAGTAAGGTGAAGGTTTCCCCTGAGATTGTTAACTTTCTAATCCCTAATATAGTGGAAATTGTTGAACTTTTTAGCAGAAGGCACGTGAGTAGGACATGAAAGAAGGGTATATTTATTCACTGAGACTTCTGCCTTTGGCCTATATCCCTGAAATATTCTTCCAGCATTCACAGAAATAGCTGTCTTTCAAGGAACATGCTACTTGAAAACCATACCATGAATGATAACCACAGCACAGACCGAGATTAGATTATATCCCAAATATTTTAGACAATATAAAATCCCCTTGATCTTTCTGTACCTCTGGAGAGAATTAGGACTACTCAAAAAATGACTAACAAAAAAATTTTCTGGATTGGTACTGTTAGGAAGAGCTACAAATTAAATATGATTTTAACAAAGTATTGCTATAATAGTAACAAATTTTAAAAAGCATAAAGACCATTTGAGTAGTGATTCCTTGAGAAAATTAGAATGTACATAACCAGAGCAATTTATAAACTTTAAGAAGAGAGGAAAATAATGATTAATCTGTCACAAGAGTAGCCATATTGATTAGGTATGTTGATTGGGTTAATTTCTTCTCCTTCCTTATTAATACATGCATGCACCTTCAGAAATTCCCCACATCCTTAGGTAAAGAAAGAAATGGTATTTTACTGAGTGGGATAAGAGATATTTATAATAAAAGACATCAACAGAGAACTACCAGAAATCCAGGCTGGGTTTAGAAAGGGTCGTGGTA
>NW_006399953.1:4507843-4513367 GCF_000299155.1 Elephantulus edwardii
TGGAGGGACAGCGCAGGAGAGGAAGGCCCTCTATGAGGTCGATTGATTCAGTGACTGGGATAATTGGAATGGGAGTGTCAGAGACAGTGCGATTGGCACAGGACAGAGGAGAGTTTACGGCTTTTGTACATAGGGTCGCTATGAGTCACAAGTTACTCGACAGCACATAACAACAACAACATTATTCACCAATGAGGGTCTGACATCTAATTAATTTTTGTGCAAGAATCACACCACCTAACATATAAAATATTAAGTCACTGCAGTGTTTGAACTAAGGAGGGTGAATTAAAAAATACAATGAACTTCAGTAGCTTTAAAATAATTTCTATTTAGTCATTATAATACTTCTGTAGTCAACTCTTACTCTTTGTGGGGATAGATTAGAAATGAAATGTACATTTGTGTTTGCAATTGCAAAATCTATCTGTGGTAAAAACATTGTAAAGAGTTCTCAGTAATTTGTACATCCTGGTCCTCACTCAAAGAAACCCTTCTGGTACATTGTGCACATAATGTGATGCTACCAAGGAAAGTAGTTTTGTTTGTTTGTTTGCTTTGTCCTCACAAAAAAAACCCAAGAAACCAAAACACCAAGCCCCCTCAAAACCTTACCCCAAAGCAAAACAAAACAAAGCACCCAAACAAATTAATTCCATCTCATGGTGACCATCTATCAGATTTCTACAGTTACAAATGTCAACGGGAATAAGCTGCCTCATCTTTCTCCCTCATGTGGCTGGTAGGTGCAAATTGTTTATGAGCAGTTTAAGTATACGAAAATATAATAAATTTGCTATGTTATACATTAGAAATTAGAATAAGAAATGTATAGGAATTTGCTTTGTTATATGTTAGAAATAAGAATATGAAATGTGTAGGTATTTGCTATATTATATGTTAGAAAATATATCCAGAATATTTGTGAAAAAATGTACTAAACAGTTTAAAATGCCCAAACAGGCCCTTAGTAACCATGAGGCCCCACTGGCTGCAACATGTGAAAATCCCTGATAAGAAATTGTGACTTGTTACTACCCATGTTACTAAGGGAAAGCAATTGTTATAGAACATGATTGGTCAAACCCATGTTGCTTTGGGATTAATGTGATTGGTCATACAACTTGTTTTAAAACTAATATGATTGGTCAAAGACATAGTTTAAATATTGTTATTCATAATGTTATTTGTTGAATACCAATGTAACACTCAAAGTTTGAATGGTATTGGTTGAATACAATGTAGTAGGCCAGTAACCAGCAGCCCCCTAAAGGTAGTTATAGTGTAGAGAGGTCAGCAAAAATGCACTTTTGCCAAAGACAATGAACACTGAAAACCCAAAGACTCATTTCAGAGCCAAAGACTCAAAAACGCTTTTCAAAGCTGAAGACCCTGGCCATACCAGTAACTATGACCTGCTGACCCTTACCACATCAGTGGATGTGAGCTGCTGACCCTGGCTACACCATTAGCTGTGAATTGCTGATCAAGCCAAAGACCTCAATTGCAGTAGCAGCCATGAGAGGCCAAAGAAGGAGACTAGTAGGGATCCCAGGGAACGGTGAGTGTTCCCACTATTAATGAATCAGTATGTTGTGATAGATTTATGAATTGCAATGTAGATAAATTATAATTAATGATTTAATGCTTACCATGAATTAATGAATCCATGTTGTGATGAATTTATTAATTGCAATGTAGATAAATTATAATTAATGATTTAATGCTTACCATGAATTAATGAATCCATGTTGTGATGAATTTATTAATTGCAATGTAGATAAATTATAATTAATGATTTAATGCTTACCATGAATTAATGAATCCATGTTGTGATGAATTTATTAATTGCAATGTAGATAAATTATAATTAATGATTTAATGCTTACCATGAATTAATGAATCCATGTTGTGATGAATTTATTAATTGCAATGTAGATAAATTATAATTAATGATTTAATGCTTACCATGAATTAATGAATCCATGTTGTGATGAATTTATTAATTGCAATGTAGATAAATTATAATTAATGATTTAATGCTTACCATGAATTAATGAATCCATGTTGTGATGAATTTATTAATTGCAATGTAGATAAATTATAATTAATGATTTAATGCTTACCATGAATTAATGAATCCATGTTGTGATGAATTTATTAATTGCAATGTAGATAAATTATAATTAATGATTTAATGCTTACCATGAATTAATGAATCCATGTTGTGATGAATTTATTAATTGCAATGTAGATAAATTATAATTAATGATTTAATGCTTACCATGAATTAATGAATCCATGTTGTGATGAATTTATTAATTGCAATGTAGATAAATTATAATTAATGATTTAATGCTTACCATGAATTAATGAATCCATGTTGTGATGAATTTATTAATTGCAATGTAGATAAATTATAATTAATGATTTAATGCTTACCATGAATTAATGAATCCATGTTGTGATGAATTTATTAATTGCAATGTAGATAAATTATAATTAATGATTTAATGCTTACCATGAATTAATGAATCCATGTTGTGATGAATTTATTAATTGCAATGTAGATAAATTATAATTAATGATTTAATGCTTACCATGAATTAATGAATCCATGTTGTGATGAATTTATTAATTGCAATGTAGATAAATTATAATTAATGATTTAATGCTTACCATGAATTAATGAATCCATGTTGTGATGAATTTATTAATTGCAATGTAGATAAATTATAATTAATGATTTAATGCTTACCATGAATTAATGAATCCATGTTGTGATGAATTTATTAATTGCAATGTAGATAAATTATAATTAATGATTTAATGCTTACCATGAATTAATGAATCCATGTTGTGATGAATTTATTAATTGCAATGTAGATAAATTATAATTAATGATTTAATGCTTACCATGAATTAATGAATCCATGTTGTGATGAATTTATTAATTGCAATGTAGATAAATTATAATTAATGATTTAATGCTTACCATGAATTAATGAATCCATGTTGTGATGAATTTATTAATTGCAATGTAGATAAATTATAATTAATGATTTAATGCTTACCATGAATTAATGAATCCATGTTGTGATGAATTTATTAATTGCAATGTAGATAAATTATAATTAATGATTTAATGCTTACCATGAATTAATGAATCCATGTTGTGATGAATTTATTAATTGCAATGTAGATAAATTATAATTAATGATTTAATGCTTACCATGAATTAATGAATCCATGTTGTGATGAATTTATTAATTGCAATGTAGATAAATTATAATTAATGATTTAATGCTTACCATGAATTAATGAATCCATGTTGTGATGAATTTATTAATTGCAATGTAGATAAATTATAATTAATGATTTAATGCTTACCATGAATTAATGAATCCATGTTGTGATGAATTTATTAATTGCAATGTAGATAAATTATAATTAATGATTTAATGCTTACCATGAATTAATGAATCCATGTTGTGATGAATTTATTAATTGCAATGTAGATAAATTATAATTAATGATTTAATGCTTACCATGAATTAATGAATCCATGTTGTGATGAATTTATTAATTGCAATGTAGATAAATTATAATTAATGATTTAATGCTTACCATGAATTAATGAATCCATGTTGTGATGAATTTATTAATTGCAATGTAGATAAATTATAATTAATGATTTAATGCTTACCATGAATTAATGAATCCATGTTGTGATGAATTTATTAATTGCAATGTAGATAAATTATAATTAATGATTTAATGCTTACCATGAATTAATGAATCCATGTTGTGATGAATTTATTAATTGCAATGTAGATAAATTATAATTAATGATTTAATGCTTACCATGAATTAATGAATCCATGTTGTGATGAATTTATTAATTGCAATGTAGATAAATTATAATTAATGATTTAATGCTTACCATGAATTAATGAATCCATGTTGTGATGAATTTATTAATTGCAATGTAGATAAATTATAATTAATGATTTAATGCTTACCATGAATTAATGAATCCATGTTGTGATGAATTTATTAATTGCAATGTAGATAAATTATAATTAATGATTTAATGCTTACCATGAATTAATGAATCCATGTTGTGATGAATTTATTAATTGCAATGTAGATAAATTATAATTAATGATTTAATGCTTACCATGAATTAATGAATCCATGTTGTGATGAATTTATTAATTGCAATGTAGATAAATTATAATTAATGATTTAATGCTTACCATGAATTAATGAATCCATGTTGTGATGAATTTATTAATTGCAATGTAGATAAATTATAATTAATGATTTAATGCTTACCATGAATTAATGAATCCATGTTGTGATGAATTTATTAATTGCAATGTAGATAAATTATAATTAATGATTTAATGCTTACCATGAATTAATGAATCCATGTTGTGATGAATTTATTAATTGCAATGTAGATAAATTATAATTAATGATTTAATGCTTACCATGAATTAATGAATCCATGTTGTGATGAATTTATTAATTGCAATGTAGATAAATTATAATTAATGATTTAATGCTTACCATGAATTAATGAATCCATGTTGTGATGAATTTATTAATTGCAATGTAGATAAATTATAATTAATGATTTAATGCTTACCATGAATTAATGAATCCATGTTGTGATGAATTTATTAATTGCAATGTAGATAAATTATAATTAATGATTTAATGCTTACCATGAATTAATGAATCCATGTTGTGATGAATTTATTAATTGCAATGTAGATAAATTATAATTAATGATTTAATGCTTACCATGAATTAATGAATCCATGTTGTGATGAATTTATTAATTGCAATGTAGATAAATTATAATTAATGATTTAATGCTTACCATGAATTAATGAATCCATGTTGTGATGAATTTATTAATTGCAATGTAGATAAATTATAATTAATGATTTAATGCTTACCATGAATTAATGAATCCATGTTGTGATGAATTTATTAATTGCAATGTAGATAAATTATAATTAATGATTTAATGCTTACCATGAATTAATGAATCCATGTTGTGATGAATTTATTAATTGCAATGTAGATAAATTGCAATTAATTACTACTCTGAATTAATTAATGAATCAATAAATTATAATTGGTTTTTGTAATATGCCTATAACTAAATAAGCCTCAAGGCTCATGACAAAACTCATAGCTTTTTATTTGTATAATTCTCTCCTTGGGAGTGTGGAATTAAAAAAAGTGACTCTTCTCAAAATCTCTATCTTTCCTTGCCATCCAGTTGATTCACACTCATAGCTGACCCTCCATTGGGCTTTTGATGATGTAAATATCATAGTCTGCGGGGTCTGCTGGCTGTCCTCTGAGGTGCCCAACTTCACCTAGTCAGATGGAGCTGGAGAGAGAATGATTGAATTTTGCACAATCAATGACTTATTCATAGCAAATACATTTTTTAAAGAGGCATAAACGCAGGTTATATACCTGGATTTCACCTGATGGCATG
>NW_006399953.1:4515417-4530518 GCF_000299155.1 Elephantulus edwardii
TGATTCAGTGACTGGGATAATTGGGATGGGAGTGTCAGAGACAGTGCGATTGGCACAGGACAGAGCGGAGTTTAGGGCTGTTGTACATAGGATCGCTATGAGTCTCAGGCGACTCGACCACACATAACAACAACAACAACAAATATCATAGACAGAGATTGGTCATCTTTCTTCCTCAGAATGGTTGTGATCTAAAACTGTCAGAAAAGAGAGGCTTTTTAGTTATCAGTGAAAATCTGTATGGTATATACCACAAAGCTTCATTTCTAACAAACAGAAGATGGTGAACATGTAGGTATGTTGCTACTTCAGAGTACACGTTAGGTACAGATCTGACTTCTTTTACTCTTTCTCATCACCTTGGTGAAGAAAACTGCCATATTATGCATAGTTCAATGGAAGGGAACTCTAGTATCCATCCAAAAGCCAACAAGGAAGTCAAGACTGTCAATAGCTACATAAGAAGAATGGAAAGTCTTCTTTAGTCTTAGTATTGACTAAAAATTTACAGCCTATTAAATGTCCATACTCAGAAACACTCAAAACAGTCATGTCTGATTACTAAACACCAGAAAAGATGAGATAATAAATGTTTATTGCTTTAACAACCTGAAGTTCAGAATAATTGGAGTGCTGTAATGTATCACCTGAGTAGTTAAGGGAGGGTGACATTGCATAGACAAAAAGAGAATGAGATGCACATGGACATGAGTAAATTCCAAATAGTTATCTGGTCCAAGATGAAAAGTCTTAGCTCTGGAGACCTAGCAGTAAAAAGCTATACTGCAATCCCAAAGGCCATGGTTCTAAGACACTAGCTGTTATTGGAGAGAAGGATGGACAATGACTTCTCTTGTTACGTACAGCCTCTGAAAATCAGCTAGGGGATCAACTATGAGTTGATTCCAAATTTATGGCACACAACAACTAAACAACTAAACAAATGTTTATGTATTCTAGACAATTATAGAAAAGATGTGCTTTTCGAGAAGACACAATTATGAAGCCTTGTTTTCCATATGCAAATCACCTGAGATCTGCACTTGACTCATAAGAAAACTCCATGAAGACAGAAATTGTTTCCATTGTCAGGCTAATACTATAATGGTGCCATATTGACATGTTACAGTGGAATTTCATGGATTTATCCACAAATGTTTGCTGAAACCCTAGTTGTTGTTGTTGTTGACTGTCAATTTGAGCACAACTCATAATGACCCTATGAGCACAAGACCGGAAACATTTTTATAACTATGGTCATTTATCAAAGTTCTTTGTTTACAGATGCATAGTGTTTAGGAAGTGGATGCCACTCCTGCTTCTAATTCTGAAAATTAGTTATTTGGTGCTATTTGTAAATTTAGAGACATTCCAGGATAATCCATTTGTTTAGAGAAAACTATTTCTAAAAAAACTATTTTTATGAAATCCTCTTATCAATCTGTCTTACTACAAACTGAATTTCAATTATCTTTTCCTGTATGTGTTGTTATGAAAAACTTTGTGATAAAAACAAGGCTCAGAGATTTTTGTGATGTTATGGAAAAGAAATAGATTGACTGAGAATCTGTTACTGAAAATAAATAAATAAAAACGAAAATAAATCCTTTAAAAAACAAAAAATCCAAAATAATTTTAGGAGTAAGTGCTATGGTGATTTCTTGCCACCAGATATGGGGTTACCATAGTGATGATTACATAATATCTAAATTTCCATGTAACCATCTGGTAAGGAGTAGCTCATTCTTTTAAAAAAGACATCACACTGTTGGCATCTTATTTGTAGCTGGTTAAAAACAGCCCAGGAATGTAGGTGTTTAATGTTTTTGTCATGGCCCTAAATTTAGAAGAAATTGCATACCGAAAATCCCCTCTTGCAAATCACACTCAACAAACAGCATATTAATTTCTCCCATTATATCCAGTAATTCTACAGTTCTTTCTCTACTCTGAGGGGAACCTACAACCACATTTTGAAATAAATTTTGGACTTCTTGCAGCAAAAAGTCCTTTTACCTTCAGACTGATGCCTTCAGTGACTTCACATGGCTAACACAATGGTTATAAAAACCAGCTTTCAAGGATTCTGACACCCTAGAACATCCCTTTTTCTAATCATTATCTCTCATTATCTGAAAGATGACCCTTTCCTTTACTATCATTTATATTCATACAAGTATGTAAGCCCGCTACTTCGTTTATTATGTATCAGTCCCCTCCATTTGTAGAAGTCAAGTCCTGATTTCCTAGTGGCAAGTAGATGTTGCAAGCCCAAAGGCAGTTTGAGACCACCAGCTGCTCTGTGGAAGAAAGATGGGAAATCTCCTCCTGTACAATAAACTGCCTCTGGAAACCCACTGGAGGATCAACCATGAATCAGTTTCAACTCTACAATACTCCACAGCAATATCAAACCAGTACTATGAAGAAACAAACATGTCTTTTTCTCTGAAAATTATTCTATTACAGTTGAACTTTGAGCATCCAAATCTATAAACAAAGATCCAGTCCAGACCAAACCATCAGGTAATGGTAGTCAACACTCTCTAACAGAATGAAGCCTTCTCTTCATCTGGTTGGATTCTTGTCAACACATTCCCAGTCATTCAAGAAAAACAAAACAAAACAAAACAAAAAACAAACAAACAAACAAAAAAACCAAAGCAAAACACAGAAACTATGCCCAAATAACTATCAGTTATAAGTAAACTCAGTAGTCTAAAGTTCTTCCTGTGTTTCAGACTGACTGATCCCTTTTTTCAAATTTAGCCCCATATGGACAAAGTCTAAGGGATCTTTAGAACTCCCTGCTCCACAAACCAGTTGTTGTTGTTATGTACCGTTGAGTCCCTTGCGACTCATAGTGACCCTATGTACAACGGCCCTAAACTCTGTTCTGTCCTGTGCCAATCGCACTGTCTCTGACACGCCCATCCCAATTACCCCAGTCACTGAATCAATCTACCTTATAGAGGGCCTTCCCCTCCTGCTCTGTCCCTCCACCCTCCCAAGCATGATGTCTTTCTCTAAGGACATGTCTCTCCTTACAACATGTCCAAAGTATGTTAGATAGAACCTCAGAATCCTTGCCTCCAAGTAGCCACCCAGTTTAACCCTTTCCAGGATGAATCTGTTTGTTTTCCTAGTAGTCCATGGTACCCTCAACACTCTCCTCCAGCACCACAGCTCAAAGGCATCAATTCTCCTTCTACCCTCCTTGGTCATTGTCCATTCATCCATTCATCATGCTAGGTGGAGAGTCCAAACTCTTAATTACTATGTATTTCCCATTTCCTATCATCAAGTAGACCCAGGTGGTCATCATGAGTTAAGCATCAGCTTTACCTTGCCTTGATTTATTAGCAAAGTCCTTCTTTTTCCTACTTATCTTCTTTCAAATGTAACTCTCTTTAGAATATTGAGTGAAGTCTAATCTCTCTTAGAGTGAGCTCTACACTCTGCATCAAATTCTACTACTTATTACAAGCATTCTTTTAGGGAAAATTTTCCTTTTTTGGATGCAATTAATGTCCACCTGGCTTACATTTTTCCTTTAAATTACCATATGTGTCATCATCAACACTCTTGGTAACAGCAGCCAGGAAATAAAGAGATGAATTGCATTAGGAAAGTTGGCTGTGAGGGACCTCTCAAGACTACTGAAGAGCAATGACGTCAGACTGGAGACTAGGGTGTGCCTGATTCAGGCTATAGTCTTTGCAATTATGTGCTATGCCTCAGAAAGTTGGGCAGTGAATACGGTTGATAGAAAGAGAATTGATGCCTTTGAGCTTTGGTGCTGGATAAGAGTGTTGAATATACATGGACTGCTAGGAGAACAAACAGGTTTGTCCTAGAGAAGGTGAAGCCGAAATTCTCCGTGGAGTCAAGGATTCTGAAGCTTCGTCTGACATACTTTGGGCATGTTGCAAGGAGGGACTGGCTCTTGGAGTGGGACATCATGTTTGGCAGAGTGGAGGGGTGGCGAAAGAGATGAAGACCTTCGATGAGATGCATTGATTCTGTGACTGAAGCGGTGAGAATAAGTGCGTCTGAGATGGCTAGGTTGGCACAGGATAGAACAGACTTTAGAGCTCTTGCACATAGGGTCGCTATGAGTCACAAATGACTCGAAGGCACATAACAACAACAACATTAAATTAACAAAAACCTAATAATTTTTGCACCATATCTTAACATTGTTGTTGTTCTTAGGTGCCACTGATATAAGTACAACTAATAGCAACTCTCTGATTAGCCATCTTAAAACCTGTGCTATCCCTTACTATCTTCATTACCTCTGAGACAGTAGAGCCGACTGCTGAATTCACTTTGTCAGTCTATCTACTGAGGGTACATAGCCGTTATATTCCTTTTTAGAATATATTTCAACTGTATAACATGGGGAGAAACATAAAATTACACATAGGGTTTTTTTATTAAAACTCTCAGACTCATATTCATAACCTTTTGTCTCAAGTTTCTTGACTTCTATGCTATCTTAGTACCAGAAAAGTAACTCTGGGTATCTAAGGTTTATTATCCAAAATTGTCTTTCTTAGCCAAAATATTAACTGTTTGTTTTATGCTGAAGTAATTATTGTTTAAAGGAGAGAGTACACTACTTGGATGGGCAGAAACATATGAATAGGACATGTTAGCCAACCACAAGAGGATTGGATATCTACAATTCCACAAGGGGATTCACTAGTTTCAAAAAATCTATAAGAGTATTGGTTAATCTAATCAATAAATTGAATAGCTCTAGTTAGAGACACAGCTCAGATAGTGAAGAGAAAATGGACCTCCTGCCACCACCATGGAAAAAACATAACCACCAAGAAAAGGGTTGTTGTTGTTGTTTGGTGCCGTCGAGTCATAGAGGACTCATAGCGACCCTATGAGCAAACAGCCTGAGCACTGTTCGTACATGGAGTTTCTGGAGGCAAGCCATTTCAGAAGTGGATACCACTCCTGCTTCCAGGCTTGATTTAGTTGGGAAGCTCCACCCAACACTGTCCACCTTGGGTACCCATTACCACGATTGGCACATCACTGTCACAGTCTTCAGCATCACAGCAACCACGAGTTACCTCTGTACAGCAACAAACTAACCAGTGCTATACCACCTAGAAGAATCTTTGACAGGAAAACAATTTGAACCTGGCTGAGGGCCAGATGAAAATCACCCACCTTCAGCTTGGTAGCATAACTTCCTTTCCACTAGGCCAATGTAGCTCTCTCTTTGTCGTTGCCATTGTTATTGATGTTTGGTGCCTTCAAGTCATAGACAACTCATAGCGACCCTATGAATGAATGGCCTGAGCACTGTTCGAACATAGTTTCCGGAGGCAAGCCATTTTGGAAGTGGAGGCAGCTCCTGCTTCCAGGAGGCTTGATTTAGTCGGGAAGCTCCAGCCAACACTGTCCACCATGGGTACCCATTACCAAGACTGGCACATCACTGTCACAGTCTTCAATATCACAGCAACCATGAGTGGCCAAAATGAAGACCTGATGTGAGATGAGACCTAAAATGTTTATATGTGGGGGGGGGTGAGGGCGGAGGGGTAATGAGGAGGGCCAAAATTGGCAGGACTGAGAAATTTGTTGCACTACTAGAGGGGGACGTCAATATTAGCAGAACTGAGAACTTGGGAACCATAGCCCTGAACACATCAGGCTCAAGGCTGAGGTGTGTGTTTCTGTGCACATTTTAGGGGTTATCTTGATTTTATTCTGTTAATAATTTGGATTATACATTTTTAACTTCCCCAGTATGGTTATTTGTTGTCTGTGAGCTATCACATTGGATTTTGGGCATAGCAAAGCAGTAAGATTGATATTAGGATAACTAGAATGAGGTACAGGAGCATGAGGTAACATGTCTGACCTCATGGGAATCGTTTTGGTGTAACTGATGCTTTGGACCGGGTCAATTTCCCTTTGTGAAGTTGATAAAGGTCAGATAAGGCCATCCCCAAATGGACCTTGCTGTTTTTAGAGTAATCTTTTTCATTTTCTTCTCAACTTTATAAAAACAAAAAACCATTTTAATTATATGTCTAACCAAAACCCACATTTAAAAAAACCAAGCATATTTCTGAGCCTGGAGCAATGAATCCCATCACTTCTGACACCAATTGTGAAAGAAGCAGATACAACAGGGGCTTCCTCGATTACACCTTGTCACAGTTACTTCATAGCAGTGCCACAGTCTGTACATCCTTTTCCCACCATGGTCATCAACATTTTTTTAACAGTATGAAAAGCACTCTCTTATATTGGTTCCACAGTTGTTGATGTTTTGTAAGAGCATATATCTACAATTAAGGCACCTGGAGACTATGTACTTCCCCCACCCTCACCAGTATGAGCTAATGCAATGGGTTCAAAAATATTTTCAAAGGTTCTGACACCCCGACCTCTAATAGCAAATTAGGCATATCATTATCATGCTACCAGGTATAGGTGAAAACCTGCTTATGTGTGACAGAATGTGCACCTGAGAGTGTGTTCTGACTAAGACCTAAAACTGACAAACTGCAATAATGCCCCATATTTTGATATTATCATAACATGGAAGTCTCCTGGTGCTTTTCTTTCACACTAAGCCTGTTGATTTAAAAAGGCCAAACTTACAGGTCAATGATCCCTTAAATAAGAGGTATCAGTTATCAATAAGATGTTGATCAATAAATCCCATCTCCAGGGTAACAGCTACTTGAAATAACAGGCCCTAGCCAACAAAGAGCTATGAATAAAATTTTTTTAAAAAAAGCCTAGAATAAAAAAGATTGGAATGCAAAAGTTAGAAACAAAGAGGAAGAAATAGTACTCAGAAAGTATGGACTTCTTGAGAGAAATTACAATGGAAATAGAACAATCAAGTTGTGTATGTTCAATGATTTATTCATTGCAAAAGTCTTTAAAAAAACAACACAGTGACTTTACACATGGACTTCAGTTGATCAACTGCATAGGAGTCAGATTGACTATATCCATGGAAGGAGTATTGGAGAAGCTCTACACCAAATGTCAAAATCAGGCCAGAGGTAGACTGTAGAACAGACCATCAATTTCTCATGTGCAAGTTCATAATGAGGTGAAGAAAATGAGAAGAATTCCACAAGAATAAAAATACGACCTGAATTTGTTTCAGTTGAATTCCAAAATCATCTTAACAATAGGTTTGAAATATTAACACAAACAGTTGAAGACCAGATGAGTTGTGGTATAACATCAATAATATAATAAATGAAAAGAGTAAAAGATCATTGCAATGAGAGAGGTGAAAATAAAAACAGTCAAACAAACAAAACCCAACAACTTAAATGTTTGCCAGAAAAGATTCCAAAAAATGGCCATAAAGTGAACTAATTCAGTCTCGTAAAGACGAATACTGTAGAAGACCATATTGTAGAATGAGTACGAGGAATGAAGGAAAGAGGGAGATTAATCATTGGGTCACACAATTTGATAGGTAGAGGAAGGGGTAGACAAAGGAAAGGGGGGAAATCCAGTGTGAAAAACAATTTATACAAAATTTTAAGTGACTCAGTATAAAAAATAGAAAGAGGAAAAAAAATGATCAAATTCAAGGGAAAATATGCTGAAGTAAAAAATGTTGAACCAAAGATCAAAGATCAGCTAGAGAAGGCTAAGCAACATATTATAATGAAATATGCAGAGAGCTGGAATTGGATAATGAAAAGAACTCACTTGACATTTTTTAAACTGAGAAAATTGAAAAATAGACTTAAGCCTCAAATCTCAATATTGAAGAATGGTATAACTAATACATTGAATAATCCAGGAAGCATCAAAAGAAAACAGAGGGAATTCACAGAGTCACTAAACCAAAAAAAAAAGTATTTAGTGACATTTAAAATTTTCTTTAAGTACTATATGAAAAAGAGTGAATGGTAATGAAGGGAGAAGTTGAAGCTTCACTGAAGGCATTGGCAAAAATAAGCCCCCAGAAAACGATGAGTTACCAATTGACGAATTTCAACTAAAAAATGCAGCCTTGAATGTGCTCCTAATCAATGCCAGGAAATTTATGTCAGCTGTCTGGTCAACTGACTGGAAGATATTGATATATGTTCTCTAGTCCAAGAAAGGAGAACCAACAGAATGTGGAAATTATTTAACAATAGCATTAATATCACATGCAAGCAAAATATTACTGATGATCATTCATAAATGGCTAGAACAGTATGTAGGCAGGTAATTGCCAGAACTTCAAGCAGGATTTAGAGGAGGCCTTAGCACCAGTGATACCACTGCTGAAGTCACAAGGGTCCTGGTTGAAAGAATGTCTATTTATACTTTATTTATAATGCAAAGGCACTTGACAGTATGGACCATAACAAATTATGGCTAACACTGAGAAAACTGAGAATCCAAGAACATGTAATTATGCTTATGAGAAACCTATATCTAGGCCAAGAAACTGTTGCGTAAATGAAGTAAAAGATGACACATGGTTTACAATTAAGAATCATTATGTGTCATGGTTTTATCTTTTGTTCATGTTTTCATGCCTATTCAATCTGTATGCTGAGAAAATTATTCGAGAAGCTGGACTCTATGAAGAAGAATGTGACATCAAGATCAGAGGGGAGTCATCAATAACCTTTGTTATGCAGATGACATAACCTTGCTTGCTGAAAATGAGGAGGACTTGGAGTATTTGCTGCAGAAGATTTTTTTTTTAATGTAGCCTTCAATATGGATTACATCTGAATGTCAAGAAAACACAACTCTTACTGGTAGTCAATATTATCATAGTTGGAGAAAAGTTTGAATTTGTCAATGATTTCATATTACTTGGATCCACAATCTACATCCTTGTACCAGCAGTCAGGAGATCAAATGTATTGCACTAGGAAAGTCTGCTGTCAGAGATCTTTTCCAATTACTGAGGAGCAGTGATGTAAGTTTCAGGATGAAGGTACACCTGATTCAGGCGATGGTCTTTTCAAACACTGGTTATGGATCTGAGTGCTGGAAAACAAAAAAAAAAAAAAATAATTGATGTCTTTGAGCTGTGATGCTGGAAAAGAATATTGAATAGCTCTTGGACTTTTGAAAGATCAAACAAATATGTCTTGGAGTAAGTGCAGCCAGAGTATTCATCAAAGGAAACAATGATAAAGTTTCACTTTTGGGAAAGGCTATTGTTACTAGGAAAGATCATTACTTAGGAAAAAAAATCATGCTTGGGAAAATGGAGGGTCAGTAAAATGGAAGAAGACTCAATCAAACAGATTGACACAGTGACTACTGCAATGGGTTTGTGTATAGTGACTACTGCAATGGGTTTGTGTGTGTCAGAAAGTGTGAGGATGACACAGGATAGGATAGGGTTCCAATCCGTTTTTCATTGTGTGGTTATGGGTTATTCTCATCTCAAGGACACCTAAAAGCAACAAGAGATTATGCACAGCATCTCCTCTCTCATAATTAGTCTGTGTATGATAAATTTGTTCAAAACAGACCAGGTTATGCACTAAATTATTTTAACTCTTCAAGGAGCTTACAGACTAGGACAAGAAAAATTTATTGACACCAACAAATGTAGATCAAAATAAGCTCCATGGTTTCAGCTTGCTTAATATTTACTATACTGAAGTCATCCATCTGCTCTTGACTGTTATTTACACTCATCCTTAAGAATTTGTGCACATGATTTAACTTATGTTAATTAAGTCATGTAAATTCCCTTTGAACAAGATTAACTTAATATACATTTTATATTTACAAGTTTATTCTTTCCACCCCTTTTAAAATTATTAGGATTATTGCCAAGTGAATTAGTAATAGGTGATTCATGAATCTAGATTTTCTTTTTTCTGTCTCTTGACTATCAACAAATGTTTGTCCTTCAAGTCAGACCTTCATTATAGACAAAGAAAATTGCTCCTACAGGAGGTGAAACAGCAGAAACACCTCGTCACTGAAATATCACTTCAAACCATTCTCACTTGCATGTTTTACCTCCCAGTTTCACTTGATATAAGATATCATAAAAGCTGTTCAAAGATCAAGGATTGTATTGAAAAGGCAGAATATATGTTCAAACTTAATTATTATAAACTTTCACTTAACCACCCTTTAGGCACTGTGTCCCTACTTAGTGCTTTCCAGCTGATGCAACTCCTCATCAGAATATTAATTAAAATCAAGGCCTTTCTCCACATTTACAAAAGGTTAATTTCAAAATTATTCTATCCTAGAAAAAGCTTCAATTTAACAAATAAACTGATATTCTGTCCTCCCTATCTTCCCACATATACTAATTTGTTAAAATTTTTTAATTGTGATTTTTAAGGAATATTTATAAAGAAGTTAGATTTTCATTCATTAATTATTATACATTTCACCCACTCACCCTCCCTTCCGCTTCCACCACTTTATTTTCTTTTTATTATTTTAGTACTAAGGATTTGAAAAACAAATTCAAACCATGGCTGGCAGTACTTAAGATACCATGGGTAGAATGCTAAATGATCCAGGAAGCATTAAAAGAAGATGGAAGGAGTACACAGAGTCACTGTATCAGAAGGTATTGGCTGACATAGAAGAATTTCATGAAATAACATATGAGCAAGAGCCTGTGGTGATGAAGGAGGAAGTTCAAGTTGCTCTGAAGGACTTAGCAAAGTTGACAGCATACCAAATCATATATTTCAAAAAACAGATGCTGCCCTGGATGTGTTCACTAGGTTGTGCCAAGAAATCTGGAGTACAGCCAGCTGGCCAACTGACTGGAAAAGATCGATATTTGTTCCTAATCAAAGAAAGGCGACCCAAAAGAGTGCAGAAATTATTGAAAAATATCATTAATATCACATGCAAGCAAGATTCTGCTTTATCCAAAATGATCCAAAAATTATTGGAGCAATATGTCAACAGAGAACTGTCAGATGCACAAGTTGAATTTAAAATAGGTTGTAGTACTAGGGCTATTATAACTAATGTTAGATGTATCTTGGTAGAAAGCAGAGAATACCAGAGGAATGTCTATCTGTGCTTCATTGACTATGCAAAGGCTTTTGACTGTGTGGATCACAACAAGCTATGGCTGACTCTGAGAATAATGGGAATCCCAGAACATTTGATTGTGCTTATGTGAAACCTACTCTTGGACCAAGAGTCAGTCATCAGAGCAAATCAAGGAGACACAACATGGTTCAAAATCAAGAAGGGGGGTCTGTTAGGGATATATTTTGTCTCTATACCTCTTCAATCTGTATGCAGAATAGATCATCTGAGACACTGTATTGTACGAGGAGGAATGTGGCATCAGGATTGGTGGAAGAGTCAGTAACAGCCAACATTATACAGATGACACAACCCTTCTAGCTGAAACTGAGGAGCACCTGAAGAGCTTGCTGTAGAGGGTCAAGGACTGCAGCCTCCTATATAGATAGGAGATCAACATCAAGAAAACAAAAATTCTCTCTACTATGCCAATTGGCAGCAAGAGTATGGATGGGGAATTGATGGAGATAGTTAACAGTTTTAGTTTTCTTGGCTTCACAGTCAACTCTTGGGACCAGCAGTCAGGAATCAAGAGACGAATCACATTGAGAAAGTCAGCTGTTAGGTACCTCTGAAGAGTGCTGAAGAGCAATGATGTCAGGCTTGAGACTAAGGTGCACTTGATTCGGGTTATAGTCTTCACAATTACGTGCTATGCATCGGAGAGTTGAACAGTGACTAGGGATGATAGAAAGATAATTGACACCTTTGAGTTACAGTGTTGGAGAAGAGTGTTGAATATGCCACGGACTGCTAGGAGAACAAACAGGTGTGTCCTGGAGAGGGTGAAGCCAGAATGCTCCTTGGAGTCAAGGATTCTGAAGCTTTCTCTGACATACCTTGGGCATATTGCAAGGAAGAACTGGTCTTTGGAGAGGGAAATCATGTTTGGGAGAGTGGAGGGACGGCGCAGGAGAGGAAGACTTCCGATGAGATGGATCGATTCTGTATTTGGGGTGCTGGGAATGAGTGTGTCAGAGACGGCAAGGTTGGCACAGGATAGAGAAGCTTTTAAGGCTCTTGTACATAGGGTCTTTATCAGTCACAAGTGATTCAACGGCACATAATAACAACAACAACAACAAATTCAATATCGTAAGATTACCTACCACATATTTCTATTAAATTAATTCGATGACAAAGGAAAAGTGTATAAAAATTGAATAATAATGTAAATTTTTAAACTTCAAAATTCTAGTCAGTATATTAGATACTGAAAACAATTGTTTTTTAAAAAAATCTTACACTTGAATACCAGTTTCTTATTTTGACCACTCATAACACTTTAATGGTTCCATATAAATGATGGAACGGTTCATTAACTATAATTTAGTGAAAACATGTTTCTTTTCTCAGTTGGTATACATTGTTTCTTTTCTCGGTTGGTATACATCAGCTATGATAAAATAAATGTTGCTGCCCAATATTTTTTTCTTCACTTTCCAACTGGAGAAAGGTCCACATTATTAAGATAACTGCATCTTTAATTTCACCAATCTTCATCTGACATATAAGAAATCTAAGAGATAGGCTTAAAAAAATAGCAACATTACTATCTCTAGGAACCTGTAAGAAATAATAATATTGAAAACTGGAGTTCCTGAAAGAAAGGCTAACTTCTAAAGTAATCATGGATCTCTAAGCATTTGTATAACAAAGAAATATTTTTTAGCAATATTATCATCATTTGTTAAATCATTGCATTAGGTAAATCTGCTTTTAGCAACCTCTCCAGAGTACTGAGAAGTAACAATGTCAGTCTAGAGACTAAGGTGCACCTGATCCAGGCCATGGTCTTCCCAATTACTATGCATCAGAGAGCTGGACAATGACTAAGGATGACAAAAGAAGAACTGATACTTTAGAGCTCTGGAGGTAGAGAAGTGTCTTGAACATGCCATGGACCACTAAGAAAACAAATACACTGGTCTTGGAGAGTCTGAAACCAAGTTTCTCCTTGGAGGCTAGGATTTTGAAGCGCCATCTCACATATTTTGAGCATTTGTCCAGGAGAGACTGGTCCTTGAAGAAGGACATGCTTGGAAGGGGGAAGAGACAGTGCATGAGAGGAAGACTCTGGATGAGATGGATTGACACAGCAATTGGGACAATGGAGACAGTTGTGTCAGAGTCAGTGAGACTGGCTTAGGATAGGACAGGCTTCAGAGCTGTTGAGTCGCTATTATCATCATCATAATACCTACTTTTAAGCCTACCTTATCTCCTTGAATAGTCTCACAGTTTTTCATACAGGCTATACTGGAAATTGGACTCAATTTTATTAAGTACATTTTGTGAATTTTACTAGTTTCTACAAGGTGGTATTGCTATTGTCTTTCTCAACTACCTGGCTCTAGAAATACTCTCTAACATCTTGTGTAAAATATTGTCTGTCTTTCTGAATTGACTTTCCCCTAGTCTAAGATATGTTCTAAAAGAGAGTAACTAAAAAATATGAGCAGAGGCAATTTAACCTGTCAATGTAAGGTAAGGATGAGTGTAAAACTACCCAAGGTCTACTTAGCATTGATTCTAAAATTTTTGGGCACCATTTATACAAAAGCAAATGCAAAATTAAACCAACCAGGAAAAGAGAAGAATAAACAAGCACAGCTTTATAAGAATTTAGCAACCAAAAGAAAGAAAAAAAAAAAAAAGAATTTAGCAACCACCAATAACTTTTCTGGCCTCTTAGAATAAAATCCAAATTCCTTTTTTGTGAACCTTTATGCCACTGTGATCTGGTCATTGCCTAGTTATCAGGATATCGAATGTCATCATTCCATCTACCCCTTTAATAACTATAGGATAGAAAACAGAAATTTTCATTCTTCTAACAGCTTGAGGTCTTTTTTCTACTTTCTGTGTTTGTAATTGCCTCATTTATATTTCTACCTCCCTCAATACCTGGCATTCAGTTATGTGCCCAAATGTACTTCATTAGTCACTTGTGTAATCTTCCTTCACTATTGTTTCTACTTTAGTTCTACACAATTTCTTTTTAATTAAACTCTGAATAAATGCAGTAAGATACAAATCATATTTCCACAAGCAAGTAAAGGTATGAGTGACTCACAAAATGCTATTGTATGCCAATGAGTGACTACAACTCATAGTAGTACTATGAGCAACAAATCTGAATCTTACCTTAACCTGAAACATCCTCATCATCTTTGATATACCTGAGACTATTGTTATGCTCATTATGTCAATCTAGCTTCCTTAGGGTCTTTCTCCCTTTTTCTTACGCTCCAAATTTCTAAGCATGGTATCTTTTCCCAAGAATAGCCTCTCCTAAAAATATGCCTACAGTACAGTATGTAAGATAAAGCTTTATCATCCTTGCCTCTAATGAGCAATTGGGCAGTAATTTCTCAAAGACGTAAATGTTCGTTCTTTTGGCAGTATATGTAAATCTCAGCACACCTTTCCCGTACCATACCATAACTACAAGGTGTTGATTCTTTCTCTGCCACCCAGTCACCTTTATTCATTGTTCGACTTATCACTGGGAAAAAGATCGACACTTTTCTCCTATAAAAATGCTCAGCTTTGGGAACTTAATAATGTTGTTGTTTATCATATGTCTACACATAGCTGACTCTCCAGCAGGTTTTCAGCATTTGTACTCACTGCCCATGCTTCTCTTGCAGAGTAACTGATGGCTTTAAACTGTTTTTCATATTGCAACACAGATTCTTACCACTAAGTGACTAGAGTTCCTTTGGAACTTGATAAGAGGATCACTATACATTGAAAACTACTTAGTGGCAGTTGTTGTCGTAAGCCATTAAGTCAGAATAGACGCATTACCTACCCTCCAGTGGGTTTTCAAAGGCAATAAATCTCACAGTACCTTTTGGATTGCAGTATAACTACTTACCACTACGCAACCAGTCTCATTCAATATCTTTTGGACTGTCAGAAGAACTGTCTTGGGGAAAGTAAAATTAGTAGTTTTGATTAGAATAGAATAGAATAGAATAGAATAGAATAGAATAGAATAGAACAGAACAGAACAGAACAGAACAGAATAGAATAGAATAGAATAG
>NW_006399953.1:4530781-4536248 GCF_000299155.1 Elephantulus edwardii
TCCTGAACGGTTTGAAACCAGTCTGCTCTTTGGAGGCAAGCATTCTTAAGCTTCATCTCACATACTTTGGACAAGTTACAAGGTGGGATCAGTCCCTGGAAAGGGACATCATACTTAGGAAGTTGGAGGGACAGTGCAGTAGAAGAACACTCTCAATGATATGGATTGATTCTGTGACTGGGGTAATGGAGGTAGGCGTATCAGAGACAATAATGTTGGCATAGAATAGAGCCAGATTTAGGGCTATGAGTCACAGGCGACTTAGTGGCACATAACAACAACATATATATTTGGAGGGGAGTGGAAGGAAGGAGAAGGATAGATAGATAGATAGATAGATAGATAGATAGATAGATAGATAGATATAGATATAGATTATAGAGATAGATAGATAGAGATAATAGAGATAGAGAGAGATGATAGAGATAGATAGAGATAGAGATAGAGAGAGATAGAGATAGAGATAGATACATATACAGATACAGATAGATGAGAGAGAGAGAGAGAGAGAGAAAGATAAAAGATATTCTTATATGTATCATTAAGTTGGAACTGGCACATATATGACCCTCCAGGTGTTTTCAGAGATCATTTAATCACACAGAAGGAAAGTATCCATCTTTCTTCCATGGACTGCTAATGGATTTGAACTCCTTGTCTGTGCAATAGTAGTAGAGCTCTTTAACTACACTAGGATATATGTATTTAAATTCTGAAGGTTAAGATTGCTCATTTTCTTCTAGTGGACTAGAACCTCCAGAAAGGCTCCACCTTTGAATTAGCAGTACAGATCCTCACGGAATATATCACATGACTTCCCAACATTGGTAACATTACCTCACCTGTTATGACTACTAGATCCTTTTCATTTATAGTTGTTTGAGAGTGCATCTATGTGTGTTTATATAGATATAAACACACACACACATATATATACACACACTGAATGGTCAACTATAAATTGCTTCTGATTCAATGGCAATGAAGATGGTTGTTGATGGAAATAGAACAGAATATATTGAGACAAACGTAAAGTGCACTTAAGATTATGTGAGCAGAATTGATAACTTCTTTATTAAACTGAGAGTACAAATATAACATTTTGTATAGTTTATTATATATTCTTTAATCTTTTTTTGCAAACTAATTACACTTTTTAAAATACATTTGAAATAATATTGAAAAAAGAAACCATGTCCTGGTAGAAAGTTGTAGCCATTTCAACCCAAATACTATAAATAAAACCACAGCCGACAATGTGAGTGTCCTGAGACATTTGTCTTTTCTATGTAATTTATAAATTCATTAACTATTATTAACTAGTCATTTTTATAAGGACAATTTATTTTAAAATGTTTTGGGACTATTTTTGGTTTTCTTTCTAAACTTCTTTTACTTAAGAATAAATGTTGCAGAATATATTAGTTTGTGGAAGGTGAGAAACCATAGTTGGAGAAGAGTTTGTTCATGGCAATAATTGTTAATATGGCCACTGCTAACATGGAGTTGGTATGCTAGCCTTCAGTTATTCCAAACCACGTGTAAATGCAATTAGTTATTAACTTTAGCCCTGTAAGAGCCTTCAGAAAACCATTAATTCATTCATTTCTGTATTAAAAAAAGTATTGATATCTGAATTGCAGCAGGCAGTACCTGTGAGTGAAAAGATAGATTTCCCTAGATATAATTTATAGATCTGACCAGACCAGGAGAGGATATATCCTATCAACAAATGGTCCCTTACGTCCTTCCTTCTTTAGTTTTAAAACCAGGTAAACTCTAGGAGTCCAGTTCCATATTAACATGCTCTGCATGGTAATTTTCTCCTAATGTCTGTCAGTTATTTGCCCTGAGTTTTTTTTACTGATTTTTTTCATTTATGTATTTTTTGTGGTTTTTTTTTGTTGTTGTTGTTTCAAAGAGGTTTTGAAATCTGTATTAAATACTCAATGCTAGCTATCATTATTATATCCTAAAAGTTGGTTTCAAGAAAAGTTCATCACAGTCTCAGTTTTGTGAGATATCAAGACCAGCTCTCCTTTATGCTTAGTTTCAGTCTCATAAGGACAAATATTGCACAAGACCATTATTGCAAAACAGTAGGACAAGTATAGTAGTAAGATGTGTGTAGAAGTCCAAAAGTGTAAAGGAGAGGGGCAGAGTGTGGGCAGAGAGGGACTCTCAAGGTTGATCGATACTGGTGGATGGAGGGAAATGATGAAGAAATTAGGAAAGATCCAATGGGGACCTGAAAAAAATGGGGTGATGGTAAGAATAGGTCAATGGTGATTAGTTTTATAAATCATAGTGTACAATAGTGGTCATTTGAAACACAATGTGAATGAAGGAATATGTGAAACACAGTGCATATGAATGAAACACAATGCATACAAGTTTCGTACACAAAACAATATAAAATTTTTAAAAAGTAATAATAATAATAATAAAAAGATGAGCTCTAAACAGAGATTTTGTTCAAATATTTCTCCACAATTAACATATATGTGAGTAGATCTTCAGTCTTTGTGAATCTCTGCTATATGACTAGAATCTCTATAAGATTCTTAAAGCCCTTATGCATGAGAGCTTCCAGAAAAATGGGCAATCTGTTTGTGGGTTTTGTTTTTGTTTTTTTTTCTGTTTTTCACATTTGTTTTAAGTCTATATTTCTAAAAGTCCAGTATTCTTCAGGATGAAATCTCCAGGAATTCTGTCTTCTTAACTGTTGCAGCAAGTAGAATGCCAGTGAGAAAAAATAGCCTGCAGACTGCACTGGGTTGGCTTAACTTCGGGATGCTCTCTGGTCCTGTGTTTAGGGTTTTTTTTTTCAGAGATCTCTGGGGAGCCTTCCTCAGAAAGTGGTTACTGAAGGTTTTATTTCAGAAAAACAAATGCTTCTTAGCTGAGCAAGCAAAATAGAAAGTAACTTGACTTGCATCACTGAAGGTGAAGTAATGATTTTGTCCATACAGACCATGTTGTGTGGGAGCCTACAAACACCTACTTACCATAGAGTGCTGCTGGAGATTTCTGAGCTCCCTGTGGGAATGTTAGCCTGACATTATTGTTATTTGAAGACTGGTGCTTAATCTATGTATAGAGGTAAAAAGGGAACAGATCCTACTTGAGATTATAATGAAAGGGCACCCTCGTTATATGGGTAGGTTATACCAAGATTTCCCTGGGGATAAAATGGAAAAATAGCTAGATTTAATAATGATGAAAACAAAACACAAAAGGAGACAGTCATCATCATGACATCAATTATTCAACAATATTATTTTTTAGTAAAACATAAACTGCTTTTTAAGGCAAAGCAGCAATATTGAAAAATGAGAAATTGAAAACACAAGCATAAAGTTCACCTACATGCATATTTATAAACTTCATGCCTTTTGGAAGACTTCAGATAGATGCTACAGGGAATAGATTAGAAATTACTTCTGCCTTCAAAATGCTAGAATTCAAGGAGAGTAGACAATACATTCTCAAAAAGAACTAAATGCAAATAAGACACATGAGCAAAATTCTCTAAACTGAGAATATAATGTTCATTCATAGCTGAACCAATAAAAAAAGGAAATAAGGTTTGTCCTAAGAAATGGAGAGTATTTTTGAGGAAAAATTTTAAAAAGCCAAGTTTGCTAGGAGAATAGTAGGGTTTATTGCATAGAATCCTAACTATCACTGTTACATTTGGACTTTATGTGATAAGTAATAGAATTGTAGGTTAATGCACATATTTTGCTGGAAAGGGGTGTGCTATAATTCTTATTACCTTTCTTTAAAGATTAATATAGGTGCAGAGTGCAGATTAGAAACAGTAGGAAAAATAGGAATGGAGACTCTGGAATATGTTATTATAAAGGATAGTTCTGGAAATGAGGAAATATCTATAAAACAATAATACAGTTAAGTAATATTTACCCCACATAATGTATAAGATTTTACTTTAAATAAATGGATGTGGTGCTCGCTATGGCAGCACATATACTAAAATTGGAACGATACAGAGAAGGTGTCCCCTTTCCAAGGATGACACGCAAATTCGTGAAGCATTCCATATTTTTGTTCAAAATTATTTGATATATATTTGTTTAAATTTTTCCCTATTTTAACAACTTGGATCTAGAGGGAAGAGAAAAGACCAGAGAATGGCCAAAATTATTGGGGCAGCTATTGTTGCCAGTTTAGGGCCTGTGTCAGGAAAAGGAAGTTTTACTCATAAACATTGCCACCTAAAGGTAATAAAGGAGGTCAGAATTGCTTCTTCTGTGAAAAGCAGGGACACTTCAGTAGACAGTGTCACAAACAAGGGCCACAGATAGGCAAAGGAGTAGAGAGGAAGCTTCCACTCACTTGCTTTAAGTGTGGATCTGAAGGACATGTGGCCAAGGGCGGCCCACATTAGGTCCTCATGACAGAAAGGACTGACAGGGCCCAGCCCCCAGCTGGAAACAAAGGAAGACACGTCAACGATACAAATCCTCCCAGAAGAGCTGTGGGTGAGCATTAACATTACTGGTAAGTATATTCATTTTCTCCTGGACACTAGAGCCTTGTATTTGGTCCTAAAAGCCTTCTGAGGTCTCAACTCTTTTCACTATTTCTTAGTTGTTGGAATTGACAGAAAACCTCATAAGCAGTTCCTTACTTCACCTCTGCCTTGCATGTGGACTTCTGAGCTGTAAAATAACCCAGTGGTAGATGGAATTTAGTCTAGGACTTAAGAACAATAAATGACATGGTTGAGCCTCTATATCTTGTGGTTCCTAACCTTTAGACTATAATAGACAAAGTGCTAGTCAATAAGCCTTTTATTTAAGAACTACCTTCCCTCTGTAACTTGATTTATGCCACTGTTAGAATCTCTTCTTGGAATATTAATGCTTTTAATTTTTAACTAGTGTACTTTGAACTTGTTAGTTAACTTTGTATCTTCTAGGCTGCAACAGTTCCATGATGCATCTTCAAGGATATGAACATGTATGGCTAAGCAAAATTGATAACAGTGTATTTAAACTCCAAAATCAGTGTTTCCTATTGCCAAAGGAGCAGTGAGAGAAGATCTTCACCCTGAAACCCACAGCGTCCCTTTTCAGCAGGAAGTAGCTAAGAGAATACGCCATCCCCCTTTCCTTATGAATAAGGATGAAATCTCTCTCAGGGAGGAGTGATAGGGAATGGGGGTAGAGAAAATAGTGCAACAATGAATGAATGGAAATCCAAAATCTCTGTAAATGTTCATTAAAATTAATTAAGTAAAATTTTAAAAAAGTGTGTGAAAAAATAAATGAATGTTAAAAGTGAAAAATCAATAATTAAGTGTATCATAGATTGAGGTCTATGTTAAAGAGTATGTTTATTTCTAAGTTAATCGTTAATAGAATTTATCAGTTAACTGTTGTTGTTTGTTGTTATGTGCCGTCGAGTCGTTTGCGACTTATAGCGACCCTATGTACAACAG
>NW_006399953.1:4537383-4539404 GCF_000299155.1 Elephantulus edwardii
GCAGAGAACTGCCAGAAGTCCAGGCTGAGTTTAGAAGGGGTCGTGGTACTAGGGATATTGTAGCTGATGTTAGATGGATCTTAGCTGAAAGCAGAGAATCAGTTAACTAGCATAGTCATATTAACATTAAAAAAGATATAGAAAATAAAATAACCTTAGAGATCATCTGAATCATTTTTACAAGATAGATACAAATATTTATGTTAAAAATATCTAGATACAACCCTAATTTGTTGTTGTTGTTTAAATGTTTAAATGTTCTGGCATTCCCATTCTTCTCAGAGTCAGCCACAGTTTGTTACATTTAAATTTTGAAAGCTTTAAAATAATGCTAAAAAGAGAAGAATTTCAGAGAATTAGTAGGATACATGAATCATAGTTCAATGTCTAAGAAGCTAAAGAAAGGAAGACTTTTGACATGACAGTGTGTTAATAGAGGCAAAATCAAAGTATAAATGTTATAAACAAGAAATAATTTATTAAGAATACTTGATAATAGAACTGAAGTTAGAAAATCAAAAGGAATGAACTCAATGGGCATTCCTTAACCTGAAGGAACTGAAGAACAAATTTAAGCTTCAACTTGCAATGCTTTACAGATGCTTTGGGCAGAGTATTGAATAATTCAGGAAGCATTAAAAGATGATGAACGGAGTATACAGAGTCACTGTACCAAAAAGAATTGGCTGATACAGAAGAATTTTATGAAACAACGTATGAGCAAGAGCCTGTGGTAATAAAGGAAGATGTTCAAGTTGCTCTGAAAGAATTTGCAAAAAACAAGGTTTCAGGAATTAACAGCATACCAAGTGACATATTTAAACAAACAGATACTCTGCTGCAATCCTGAAGCTACATGGTTCAAATCCACCAGCTGATCCATGGAAGAAGGATGGGTAATCTCCTCGCGTGTGGTTAACTATCTCTGAACACCTGTGGGAATATCAGCTATGGGTTTTTGCATTTGACTTGACACTTCACAACAATAGCTCAATAGTAAAAAAATTAAAGATTTTAAGTTTAAAAATAATACAAAATGAAAACTCATTCATTTTTCTACAATTAGACCTTAATAAATAAAGTCTATGTTAATAATAATAAATTGCTATTTAATACTGATCAGTTATTATTATTACTGTTAATGCTATTGCTCTTGCATTACTACACTGAATAGTCATAAGAACTATGTAATGAGGAAAAGTAGCATTAGTAAGGCTTTTTCAGACTTAAGAAAAGTAAGATTTATGTAAATACAGTTTTAAAAAGTCATTGGAATATAAAGCCTATTATAACCTTAAAATTTTCACAATTATATGTGCACATTTTAAATCACATGCTAATAGCTGAGTGACTGGAAGAGATCAATATATGTTCCCATTCCAAAGAAAGGTAACCAGACAGAGTGCAGAAATTATCAAATAATATCATTAATATCACATGCAAACAAGATTCTGCTGAAAGTTATAAAAAAAAATGATTGGAGCAACATGTCAACAGAGAACCACCAGATGTGCAGGCTGGGCTTAGAAGAGACTGAGGTACTAGGGATATTGTAGCTAATGATTCACCTTGGCAGAAAGCAGACTACTAGAAGAATGTCTGTCTGTACTTCATTGGTTATGCAAAGGCTTTTGACTGCATTTATCACAACAAACTACAGCAGACTCTGAGAAGAATGGAAATCCCAGAACATTTGATTGTGCTAATGTAAAACCTAAACTTGGACCAAGAGGCAATCATCAGAACAGAACAAGGAGATATTTCATTGTTCAAAATTGGGAAGGGGATCTGCCAGGAATGTATTATGTCTCCATACCTTTTCAATCTGTATGCAGAATAGATCATCCTGGACACTGGGCTATATGAGGAGGAATGTGGCATCAGGATTGGTGGAAGATTAATCAACAATCAGCATTACGCAGATGGCACAACCCTACTTGCTGAAACTCAGAAGGACCTGAAGCACATGCTGCAGAAAGTCAAGGACTGAAGCCTTCAATATGGATTGAAGCTCAACGTTA
>NW_006399953.1:4539734-4541138 GCF_000299155.1 Elephantulus edwardii
ATAGAGAATTGATGCCTTTGAGCTGTGGTTCTAGAGAAGAGTGTTGAATATACCAGGGACTACTAGGAGAACAAACATGTTCTGAAACTTTGTCTGACTTACTTTGGGCATGTTGCAAGGAGGGACCATTCCTTGGAGAGGAACATCATGTTTGGGAGAGTGAATGGACAACCTAAGAGAGGAAGACTCTCAATGGGATGGATCAATTCAGTGATTGGAGTAGTGGGAGTAGGTGTGTCAGAGACAATGAGGTTGGTACAGGATAAAGGAGGTTTTAGAACTCTTGTACAGAAGATCGCTATGAGTCACAAGCAACTAGATGGCACATAACAACAACAACAATAACAACAATCATGTTCAAAATAAAAGCTCATGGAAGATTATATACCATATCTCTTTGTAAAGACTTTGTTTATCATAAATAAAAACAAATGCAAACTTGGTTAAATTCTAAGGACATCGGTAAACTCTGTGTAAGCAAAGACTCTCAATAAAATGGATTGAGTAAGTGACTAACACAATGGAATTGAACAGGAATGAGGACATGAAGATAGTACAGAATAGAAGAAGGCTCAGATCTGTTTATAAGATCTCTATGAGTCATAACTCAGTATATTCCTTCCATCTTCTTTTGATATCTCCAGGATCATTTAACATTCTGCCTAAAGCATCCTTGATTGTAGCAACTCGAGGTTTGAATTTGCGCTTCAGTTCCTTGAACTTAAGAAATGCTGAACGAGTTTGGCCCTTTTGATTTTCCGACTCTAGCTGGTCGCACATTGCATTGTAATATTTTTGGGATAATCGTGATAGGTATGTCAGAGACAAAGAGATTGGCACAAGATAGAGCACAGTTTAGGGCTGTTGTACATAGGGTCGCTATGAGTCGCAAACGACTCGACGGCACATAACAAAAACAACAACAACAAGTAGGAAACCTACATTTAGCCTTTTAAAAAAGACCATCTATGAGCACGAAATTTACCATGTCTACTACCCAAAAGAGCTCTGCTTTTGAAAGACTAGAACATTCACAATTCACATGTTTCTCTTTTAACATTGAAAATGAAGTGATTTTCAGTAGAGTAAGCTTCCATATAAATAAAACCTGTGAGATTTTTTCATGCATCTGTTTCTGCCCTGCAATCTACAGCTGAGATTCATCATCTTGGAGCTCTCTGTGAGGTATGGCTGAGAATCTTCAGGCCGACAGAGAAAAAGACAAGATTAGAAGAGAGGAGAGAGCATTTCTGTCCCCCCACACCCAATAGATTCTGGTAGTCTGGATGCCAAAGACCCACAGCTTTTGGAAGGAATATACTGAAGCATTGTATCGAAAGGAATTGGCAGATACAGAAGAATTTAATGAAATAGCATTTGAACAAGAGCCTATGGTGATGAAGG
>NW_006399953.1:4547189-4552115 GCF_000299155.1 Elephantulus edwardii
TGTACGGGGAGAAGGGTGCAACAATGAATGAATGGAATCCCAAAATCTCTGTAGATGTTCATTGAAATGAAAAATAAACAACCTAAATTTTAAAAAAAAAAGACAATCTAACTGACCCAAACTTTTAAAATAATTATCTAGACAACTTATTTAGGAATCTATATGTGAAATGCATTCTTCATGGACGATATTGTTGATATCCTCCAACAGCTCATTTGGTCTATGCTCATTGGTGTTCGTGGGGTGGTTTTGAAACTCGAGTAAGATAAACTTAGGGTCAAATTTTGGTTCCTGTGGATTTGTTTTTATTTTCTTTAACTTCAGCTTTATCTTGCATTTGATTAGTTGGTGGTCTGTTCCACAATCAGCACCTGGCCTGGTTTTCATGGTTGATATTGAGCTTTGGCAGCAATTCTTTCCAAAATTTAATCAATTTAGTTCCTGTGCATACCATCAGATGAAATCCATGTGTATAGCCTGTATTTGTGTTTTTTATAAAAGGTATTTGCAATGAATAAATCATTGAATTATATCATTCTATCTCCAGCCTCATTTCTGTCACCAAGTCGTTTTCCAGCTACTGATTCTTCTTCCCTGTTCCCAACTTTTGTGTTCCAGTACCCTATTATTATAAATGCATCTTGATTGCATGTTTGATTGAATTATGACTGCAAAAGTTTGTAGAAATCTTCTATTTCTTCTTCTTTGGCTCTAGTTGTCGGTTCATATATTTGAATGATAGTAGTATTCACTAAATGTCCTTGTATGTATATGGGTAGTAGCAAAAGCAAGGTTCCAGGAGTTGGTAGCATTCCAATTGACTTATTTCAACAAACAGATGCTGCCCTGGATGTGCTCACTAACTTGTGCAAAGAAATCTGGAGGACAACTACCTGGCCAACTGACTGGAAGAGTTAGATATTTGTTCCAATTTCAAAGACAGATGTCCCAACAGAGTGCAGGTATTTTCAAACAATATTATTAATATCACATGCAAACAAGATTCTGCTGAAAATTATCTAAAAACGATTGGTGCAACACGTCATCAGAACTGCCACATGTACACGCTGGGTTTAGAGAGGCCGTGGTACTAAGGATATCATAGTTAATGATGGATCTTAGCAGCAAGCAGAGAATAACAGAGAAATATCTATCTTTACTTCATTGACTATGCAAAGGTTTTTGACTGTGTGGATCACAATAAGCTATGGCTGACTCTGAGAGGAATGGGAATCCCAGAACATTTGATTGTGCTTACGTGAGGCCTATCCTTTGACCAAGAGGCAGTCATCAGAACAGAGCAAGGAGACACTGCATGGTTCAAAATCGGGAATGAGATCTTCCAGGCATGTATTCTGTCTCCATACCTTTTCAATCCGTATGCAGAACAGATCATCTAAGATGCTGGGCTGTGTGAAGAGGAATGTGGCATCAGGATTGGTGGAAAATTCATGAGCAACCTGCACTGTGCAGATAACACAACCATGCTTGCTGAAACTGAGGGGGACCTGCGGCAATTGCTCCAGAAGGTCAAGGACTGCAGCCTTCAATATGGATTGAAGCCTCACATCAAGAAAACAAAGATTCTCATCACTGGGCCAATTGGTGGTATCAGTATGGATGGGGATGGGATGGAGATAGTTAACAGTTTTAGTTTGCTTGGCTCCACAATCAACACTCTTGGTACCAGCAGCCAGGAAATCAAGAAACGAATTGCATTGGGAAAGTCAGCTGTCAAGTACTTCTCCAGAGTACTGAAGAGCAATGACGTCAGGCTGGAAACTAAGGTGTGCCTGATCCAGGCTATAGTCTTTACAATTGTATGCTATGCATCAGAGAGTTGAACAGTGACTAGGGATGATATAAAGAGAATTGATGCCTTTGAACTGTGGTGCTGGAGAAGTGTTGAATATACCATAGACTGCTAGGAGAAGAAATAGGTTTGTCATGGAGAGGGTGAAATCGGGATGCCCCTTGGACGCAAGGATTCTGAAGCTTCGTCTGACATAATTTGCACATGTTGCAAGGAGGGAGTAGTCCTTGGACAGGGACATCATATTTGGGGGAGTAGAGGGACAGCAGAAAAGAGGAAGACCCTCAATGAGATAGATTGATTCAGTGATTTGAGGAACGGAAATAGGTGTATCAGAGACAGTGAGGTTAGTACAGGATAGAGCAGGGTTTAGGGCTCTTGTACATAAGGGCACTATAAGTCACAAATGACTCAATGACACATAACAACAACAACTTGAAAGACAAAGGATTAAACTTGGAGAATAAGAAGGGAAGAACTAGCATGATATTTCTCAAGTTGAAAAAACTGGGAGGAAAATAGTCAATCCTCAAGTTGTAATAGTGACAGAAGCAATAGGGAAAATATGAATAATCCACTAAGCATCAAAATAAATGGACAACTCAATTACAAAAAAGGGCAAATGACATGAAAGACTCTTCACAAAGGAGGATATGCCTATTGTTGTTGTTGTTGTTGTGTATGTTTGTGACAAAACTGAAACATATCTGACCCTCCAGGAGCTTTTCCAAGGCAGTAAGTTGCATGGGAGGAGATTACCATGTTTCTTCTGCAGAGCAACCTGTAGATGCAAACCATAGACTTTTGGGTTTATAGTCAATTCCTTATCACTAAGACACTAGTGTTTTCTAAAGAGCACTTTTCACAATAGCAAGAAAAAGGAAACAGTTCAAATACTTAAGAACAAATTAGTGGGTAAAGAAATTGTACATTCAACACTAAGGAACAATTTCACAAAGTACATGGGAGAGTCTAGAGAGCATTATGCTGAGTGAAATTATTCAGTCACATCAAGACAAATATTGCTTAAGACTACTACTGTGAACATAGGATAATTGAGCAAAATAAATGTTCAAAAAGGGAAAAGGAGGCCTAGCCATCTTCCATCTGCATTGTGATTTTTTTCATCCCCTTTGCATCTCCCTCTGACTTGAGACCTCACTCCATACAAATTATGTAAGGGTGGCACTGATATCTTGCCACCCCAGAGACAAAGGATGACATTAATCTTCAGGAGAGAAAGCGCAGGAGAAGAGAAACTAGGCCCAGTGTGAGTCTTTGGGGTTCTTGTCGGGAAATACAATTGAAAGTTCCCTGAGGATAGGTCCTTCCACTTGGGACCCTTGACTCTGCGTTGGCTGGGTCCATCCTGGAGACCAAACAGGACAACAGATTTTGATACAGAGAACCACAACCACAGGAAATACTTTTTCAGCTTTCTCAACTGGCACATTGAACTGCAAAAAGAGAGCTGACTTTAAACTACCCTAAAACTGCTCAAGTGGCTCACCTGGTCTCATAGTACTCGTCCACTTTCTAGATGAAAGAGGACAATAGAGTTTAGGAAAGGGGAATATATAAATGTGAGACTCCTGAAGGGCAGCTGTGCAAAACAGAGAGAACCTGAAGGACTTTAGGAAAGGCAAATTTCCCAAAAAAAGGACTTCCACTACAGTGAATGGCTCATGCAGTAGATTAAATATTTTAAACTGGCAACTAATCAATAACATCATAAAAATAAGAACTACAGACAATATGCACACACAATAAGAATTAGTTATCATAAAAGCCTTCACATAATTTCAAGAAAACAACAGGATAAATCAAACACTGTGAGAAAACAAGCCTTCTCCAAAAAAAGCAGAAACTATTGCAGACCCAATGAATACTTCAGAGTCAAGAAGGCAAATGATATACGTTGATGTGGAGACCTTCAAACAGCTACAGAATGATGTACAAATGATGGAAGAAGCAATAGAGGCAAAAAATAAAGGCAATACCCCACAGGTAGAGAACCAGAGGAAACATATTGATAAAGCGTTATTCGAACAGCTATGGAAGAAGGTAAAATTGATGCAAGAGACAATGGAAACCACCAAGAAAGCAAACACCCAGCAATATAAAGCCAGAAGAAATATATTGAATAGGAGGAACTTGCACAACTACAGACGAAAATGCAAAAGATGGAAGAAATATTTGAAATGATAGAGAAATGTGATCCAAAATATTAAGACTGAAATGGCAAAAGTTTTCAACATGCTGGAGGGGCAAAAAGTAGAAAAGAAGAGATGGAACAGACAATCAGTGAGTTGGAAGATAAGAACCTCAATGGAAACATACTGGTAGAAAAATCAGAGATGAGTTGCAAAGAAAATGAAGAAAACATTACAATCATGCGGGATGAAATCAAAAGGAAAAATGGTATGATTAGAATTCCAGAATACAAAAAGGACAGGGAAAACACTGAAAAAATGTGGAAGAAATATTAGAAGAAAACTTCCCAGGTATTATGAGAATGAGGAAATTCACGTTTAAGCATAAAGAAAAATATCAAGACATATCATCATAGTCAAATTCTCCAAGATAAAAGACAAGGCTAGAATACTAAAAGCAGCATGAGAGAAACAAAGAGTTACTTAAAGCAGAAAAACAATAAAATTAAGCTCTTATTTTTCAGCAAAAACCATGAGAGCAAGAAGACAATGGGATGGCATACAGAGAAAGTTGAAAGAAAAAAATTGCCAGCCAAGGATCCTGTACCGTCAAAGTTCTCCATAAAATATGAAGGAGAAATAATATCCTTTGCAGAAAAGAAAGAAATTAAGGAGTTTGTGAAAACATGACGAATTCTATAAGAACTTTCAAGGGAAATCCTTCACATGGAGACACCAATGATAATAAGAAACAACAAAAACGAAATGTAAAAAAATGGCAACAATAAAATATGGCCTGTGAATAATCACACTTAATATGAATGGATTAAATGCAACAATTAAGAAAAAAAAAGAGTAGCAGAATGGATTAAAAAAATACAAACAAAACCAAAACCAAAGTCCATCAATAAGGTGTTTACAAGAGGACATTCAGATGGCTAACAAGCACATGAAGAAATG
>NW_006399953.1:4552215-4554623 GCF_000299155.1 Elephantulus edwardii
TCTTTGGAGAGGGACGTCATGCTGGGTAGAGTAGAGGGACAGCGCAGGAGGGGAAGACCCTCTATGAGGTGGATTGATTCACTGACTGGAGTACTCGGGGTGGGTGTGTCAGAGGCAATGTGATTGGCACAGGATACAGCACGGTTTAGGGCTGTTGTACATAGGGTCGCTATGAGTCGCAAACTACTCAACAGCACGTAACAACAACAACAACAGCATGAGTCATAGTCAATTTGATGGTCCCTAACAATAACAGCAAATTAAAATTGCACATTTTCTAAGAGTCATTTCATAATTAGGGGATTTCATTGTGTTTACTGGAGAAGCAGATTAAATTGAAAATAATACACAGGTTAGTAGTTACCAATGTTTACTAATGTACTTAATATTAAACTGAGTTTGTGTTCGTTTTTCTTTTTTGATAAAAAACAATGCTTCAGTGATGCATGTATGCTGTCCATTTTAAGCTTTTATTTTGTACATGACAATGGCATGTAATTTAAAATTTAAAAAATCTGTCTAACACCATGTGTACAAGGCAATAAATCTTGATTCCCCAGAGCACCATTTTTCTGTCACCCTCTTCCTTCAGACATAAAGAGACATTTGACTCCTGCCAGAGAAATATAATAAAATATAAGAGCAGTTATAAATGAAATACAATCAAAGTCCTACAATCTGCTTCTTTGCTAGCTGGCTTTATTCCTTCCGTGAGGATTCTATTTCTTCTACTCCTTCATTCACTTTCCTCTGTTTTCAGTTGCCTGTTTTTACCACTATTTATAACATTTGCCCTTTCCTTTTTATTTTATTTTATATTGTTTTCTCTCTAGTTGAAGGAAGTGGAAGAAGGGATTTATTATTTCATTCCTGTGTGTACAGCTCAAAGTTTGCTTTTCCTATTACCTTTTTATACTGGATATTAATTTTTATTCTGTCTGTGTCTTTTCATTGGTATTCAGCTTTTATTATTGCTTTGATCCTGCTCTTAAACTGAAAGGAGGAAGTTTTCTTAGGCTATCATATTTATAGAAAGTTAAGGTGATTTTTTTTTAAAAAAAAAAAAAACCTGTTACCCAAACCAACCTTAACCTTGCCCATGGGATTACGTATCAGAATCTCTAAATGTAAAGAGTAGTTTAAAAATCATGGTGAAAGGATTCTCTGGTTCAATTTTGCATGAACTATTTTATTTATTCATTTATTCTCTTTTTTATGTTTACTAATTCATCTTTTAATTCTTCCAAAAAAGTATTTCTTTATTGAATGTCTTATTCATTCACTTAATTTCATTCAGAAATGTCTTAATAATTTCCTACAATGGTACTGGAAGCCAGTGGGAAATGAATGAAAAGGTGAGTGCAGACAATAAAAGGAACACTATTAGAAGATAATATAAAAAGAATAATAAAATCAATTGAATGCATGCTTTTAACAGGCTTGTAATTCTTGTAATTACTAATGGTAATGCAATCCTATCCATGAAAGATATACACTCCCACTATTCTCCAACCTCCATCTGTATGTTGCTGCTGAATATAAAACAAAACATAAAACTCCTGGCACTTATAGATGTTACATTCTATTAGTAGAGCCTCAGTGTCTCTCTCCCTCTCTCTCTCCCTCTCTCTCTCTCTCTCTCTTTTAATATATAATTGCATGTTATAGAGATTTAGAAGGAACTCTGGTGGCATAGTGGTTAAATATTTAGCTACTAAGTGAAAGAAAAATGAATTGTTTGCACATACCAGCAATTCCATCAATGAAAGATGTAGTGGTCAACAGCAGTGA
Source organism: Elephantulus edwardii (assembly GCF_000299155.1). NCBI lineage: Eukaryota > Metazoa > Chordata > Mammalia > Macroscelidea > Macroscelididae > Elephantulus > Elephantulus edwardii. The sequence continues at coordinate 4,554,007 of NW_006399953.1, forward strand.
GTTTGGTTATGCATTTTGTAGAGTTGCACACATAAATCTATTAATTCTTTGACAATATCAAGTTATTTATGCATTCATGAGACAAGGAAAATTATAAAACCATTTATGTTTTTTACTTAGGATACATTCCTAGTAATAGGATAGCTAGGTCATGTGATATTTGAAGGACCAATGTGAAATCGAAAGAGTAAGAGACAGAAGAGAGAGAGAGTATATGGGTAAATGCAATGTTTCCTGAAAAAAATAAGCTAAAAGTCTCTTTCCAAATAAATTTTTATTCTGATCATTACTTTTAGACATTGTTATACATATAAACCCAGGGAAAATGATAAATTATTATATGTTTATTATTGAGTTGACTCTGACTCATAACAAGCCCAAACACAAAAGAACAAAATTTCGCCTGACTTTGTCTCATCCTCGCAATATCTACTAGAGTATAAGATTATTGCTTAGTCAATGTATAAAATTTTACAAATTCAAGCACTTGCATACAAGACTGGGCTAAGAGGCTTTTTAGTAGTCTTTATGTAATTACATGACATTAAGTACAGGGTAATAATAGTACAGGAGAGAAACTGAATAAAATCAATGTATAAATTAAAGACAATATAATC
>NW_006399953.1:4564389-4566399 GCF_000299155.1 Elephantulus edwardii
GGATGAATGAAAACCCAAAATCTCTGAAGATGTTCATTAAAACTAATAAAATTTAATATGTAAAAAACCAAGAGGCATATTTAAAAAAAAAAGAGAAAGATAAACTCAAAATCAAAGGCTAGGGAAAAAAAAATATATCATTCAAACGAGTTCACAAAAAGTCAGGAGTGGTGATACTAATCTATCATAAAAGAGACTTGAGATTGAAAACTACCATAAAAGATAAGAAAGGGCACTACATATTTATTAAAGTAGATCAAGAAGACATAACATTGGTCAACGTCTATGCACTAAATTATAGATATGTTAAATACGGAAAACACTGTTAATAGAATTAAAGAAAGAAATATATAGCAACACAATAGTGGTATAAAACTTAAATACATCACTATCACCAAAGGATAAGTCAACTCAAAAGAAACTTAACAAAGATGCAGAAGATCTAAAGTACAAAGTCTGTCAACTTGACCTTTTGGATGTATTCCAAGTACTGCAAACAACTAAAACCCAATTCACTTACTTCTCAAGTGCACATGGTATGTTCTCCAGAACTGATCACGAATTAGGGAACAAAGCAAATTTCAACAAATTAAAAAACAAAACAAAACAACACTGAAATAATACAAAGTATCTTTTAAGACCAAAATACCATAAAACTAGAAATTAACCATAGGACGATAAGACCAACAATTTGAAAGCTAAATAACACCCTCCTAGAACACAATTGGATTATAGAAGAAATAAAGAATGAAATAAAAAAATTCCTTGAAACAAATGATAATGAAAATACAACATACCAAAACCTCTGTGATACAGCTAAGGCAGTCTCTCTTGGGATAGCTTTTAGGAATAGGCAAACACATTAAAAATGAACAAAGAAGTAAAATTAATGACCTAACTCAACATATTCATCAAATAGAAAAAGAACAACAGTCTAACCCCACAATCTCTAAAAGAAAGGAAATTATAACAACAAGATCTGAAAACAATGAGTTAGAAAACAGAAAATAATTGGCTATTAATAAGACAAGGAACGGTTTTACAAAAGGGCCAATACAATTGACAAAAATTGGTAAGCTTAACAAAAGAAATAAAAGAGAAGACACAAATATCCCTAGTAAGAAATGATTGAAATAATATCACAACAGAACCAGAAGAAATTAAATCTATAATATTTGTTAATATTATGAAAAGCTCTACCCTGATAAATTTAAAAACTTAGAGAAAATTGACAAACTCCAAACTCATGCCCTAACCAGGTTGACACAGACAGATATAGAACACATAAAAAGTTTCATCAAAAAAGAAGATGAACAGGTCATAAAAAGACTCCACCACAATAAAAGTCACCAGATCTCTTCATGGCTGACTTGTACCATTCAGAGAAGATTTATGACTATTTCTACTTAAGTTATTTAAAAAATTAGAAAAAGAAGGAACGCTTTTGGAGATATCCTACGAAACAAGCATAACCCTAATACTAAAACCAAAGATATTACCTAAAAACAAGACATAGACACACAACTCCTTAACAAAATTATAGCCAATAGAATTAAAAAACACATAAAAAATTAATCATGATCAGTGGGATTCATAACAGTTATGCAAGGATGGTTAAGTATAAGAAAAGCAATCAACATAATTCACCATATTAACAATACAAATAACAAGAACCATATAATCTTAGTAACTGATGAAGAATAGGTATTTGACAAAATCCAACCCCCCTTCCTGACAAAGACACACAGCAAAATTGGAATAGAATGAAATTTTCTTAACATAGTGAATTGTATGTGTGCAAAACCAAAAACCAATAAATATCATTCTCAATAGAGAAAGACTACAAGCATTTTCTTTGTGAATAGGGACCAGAGAAGGATTGTCATGTTGCCACTTCATTCAGTATTATACTGGAAGTATTTGCCTAAGCAATTTGATAAGAGAAGTAATTAAAAGTTATCTAGATAGGCAAAGAGATGGTGAAAATGTTGGTATGTTCAGGTGATATGA
>NW_006399953.1:4567319-4571004 GCF_000299155.1 Elephantulus edwardii
CACACACACACACACACACACACGCACTCACACACACACACACACACACACCCAACAACAATAGAAAAACAAACAAACAAAAAAACCCTGTGCAAAGAAAGCTACAGAACCTTTCTACAAGACACAATGAAAGACCTTAAGAAATGGAAATGTGTGCTCTGCTCATCGATAGGAAGAATCAATATTGTGAAAATGTCACTCCTACCAAAAGCAATCTACATGTTCAAAGCAATCACAATGCAGATACCAAATTCATTTTTCAAGGAGATAAAAAGAGAAATTGTCACATTTATTTGGAGAGGAAAGAGACTCCAAATAAGCAAAGCACTTCTCAAAAATAAAAATGAAGTGGAAGGCATAGATAGCACTTTTTGATCTCAATACCTACTACAGAGTGGTAGTAATCAAAACAGCACAGTACTGGTACAATGACAGACACATAGACCAATGAAACATAATTAAGAACCCAGACATGGACCAAGCTATCTATGGCCAAGTGATATTCAACAATGAAATCAAACCTATCAAATGGGGAAATGAAAATGTTTTCAGCAAATGGTGCCTACAAAACTGGACTGCTATCTGCAGAAATCTGAAACAGGATTCACATTTCATACCATAAACAAAAAGCAAATCAAAATGGATCAGTGTCCTGTAAGTCAAGTCCAAAACCATAAAATTTATGAGACTAACTAGAATTAAGCTTAGAAGGCTAACTCTATGTTATAAAGAGATTACCAAATACAGCCACAATTGTACAATCTGAAGAGCGTAAAATTGATCAATGGGACCTTCTAAAGTGTAAATCATTGTGCTCATCAAAAGCTTTTTTCAACAAGGTTGAGTAAAAGCCTACTGACTGGGAACAAAAATTTTACAATACCATATCAGACAAGAGTCTCATAACAACAGTTTAAAGAATTCTACAAGGCCTACACAAGAAAAAGATTGATAACAAAATTACAAAATTGGGGGGGAGAAACACTTGAAAGCCTTTTCATAGAGGAAGACATTATGATGGGAAACAGACACATGAAATAATGTTCAAAATCACTGGTTATAAGAAAGACACAAATGAAAACCACGATGAGATACCATCCCACTCTAGTATTAGTAGCAAAGTTTACAGGACAGCAAGTAATACATATTGGAGATAATGTGAAGAGATAAGAAGTTTTATATACTGTTTATGGGACTGTAAAATGTCCCAACCACTCTGGAAAGCAGTTTAGGGTTACCTCAAAAAGTTGAACATTAAAATTTCATATGACCTAGCTATTCCACTACTTGAAATATACACTGAGAAAATGAGAACTGAGGAACGAACAGAGACTTGTACATCAATGTTGATAGCAGCATTATTTAGCATTGTGCTTGCAAAAAGTCACAGACCTTGAAAAGCCTGTAGAGCAAATGTCCAATGCCCCAAATGTCCAAATACAGTTGAATAGATTAAGAAAGTATGGTACATTCACAAGGTAGGAAACTATGTAGCATGCACAAGGAATGATTTTTTAAATTACTACCTAACTTGGGAGGAATTGGAGAACATTAAGTGAATTTACTCACTCCCACAAGGACAAATACTGCACCAGACCATTATTGTAGAATATTTATGAGGATGCAAGGGGAGGGATGGTATGTTGCAGAAATAGGGTAAATGATAATAATAAATATTAATAACGAGACAGAACACAAACAGTGTAGAAGATAACAGCTAAAACAAGAGGCGAACAAACAAATGAAGCCAATTAAAGTACTGATCCTAGCTTCTCTGTGTCTTTATCAAAAATAATCAGGGAGCAAATCACTAAGATAATTCAATTCAAATGAAACTAAGCTCTTTCTATCGAAAAACTTAGCTTGACATAGGAGAGAGGGGTTAGTAAATACAAGAATCCTATAAAAGCTTAATGATTGACTTAGTGTCTACCCCTGTAAACAAACATTTAAGGATTGCCTTAGTATTTCAGGGTGAATTCCAGCTTGTATCATCCTCCCTCTTAATCTGAAGTAGCATTTGGTTTATTACAAAAAAAGTAGTATGAAATTTGGCTTCAGAGGATGGGCAGGGGAAATGATTAATCACAGGATCGCAAAATTTGATGGCTGGAGGAAGGGGTGGGTAAAGAAATGGGAAAGATCCTGTGTGAAAAACCATGTATACAGACTTTGTAAGTAAACCAGTATAAAATAAAGAAAAAATAATAAAATAATAAAGGGAAGGGGAATGAGAAAAAGGACAGCAAAAGGGAGAAATCATTGATAGGAGAGGTGGTGAGTAGAGCTGGGGATGAAGATTGAGAAAGGTTATATATGGACTTGAAAAGATAGGGTAATTATAACCATAATTCATATTAATTAACTATATAAAATGTATATGAGTAATTGTATAAAACACAAAGAACATGTAAAAAATACTCTATGATAACACTAATTATAGATTTGAAGGGTTGTAAAGACAATGGAAAGAAGACAGATGGAGTACAGGGTCTCTGTACAAGAAATAATTCTTTGACAAATATTCTGTGAGGTAGCACTTTGAGGAAGCTCACTGCCTGCCTGCATCTTACACGGTCTTGCTGCCTGTTTGTATCTCACGCAGTCATGCTACCTGCCCATGACTCTTCCAGTCTCCATGATCGCTCAGATAATATGAGGAACAAACTGCTGTCTGGTCTGACCACAAGGGACCCCTACACTCAGGCAACAAGGAGGTCCTGGGTGCCTCAAAAGAGGTGAAAAGCCACTTCCAGAAGGGAACAGCAGGCTTCCTCCATGCTCACTCAGGAATTTTGGGCAACAAACTGTTGGAAAGGTCTCTGCCAAAAAGAGAGCAGAAATATATAGGTTGTTGTTGTTATGTGCCATCGAGTCGTTTGTGACTCATAGCGAGCCTATGTACAACATCCCTAAATCCTACTCTATCCTGTGCCAATCGCACTGGCTCTGACACACCCATCCTGATTACCCCAGTCACTGAATCAATCCACCTCATAGAGAGTCTTCCCCTCCTGCGCTGTCCCTCCAACTTACCAAGCATGATGTCCCTCTCTAAGGACCTGTCCCTCCATACAACATGCCCAGAGTATGTCAGACAAAGCCACAGAATCCTTGCCTCCAAGGAGTAGCCTGGTTTAACCATCTCCAGGATGAATCTTTTTGTTTTCTTGGTAGTCCAGGGTACATTCAATACTCTTCTCCAGCACCACAGCTCAAAGACATGAATTCTTCTATCCTCCTTAGTCATTGTCCAACTCTCTGATGCATAACAAGTGATTGCAAAGACCATGGCATGTATCAGATGCACCTTAGTCTCCAGAAAGACACATTTGCTCTTGAGTACTTTAGAGAGGTCCCTAACAACAGACATTCCCATGGCAATACCTTTTTTAAATTTCCTGGCTGCTGGTGTCGAGAGTGTTGGCAAACTGAAGCTGTGAACAATCTCAATCCCTTTGCCATCCATCCTGCTGCTACCAATTGGTCCAGTGGTGAGAATCTTTGTCTTCTTGACATTGTGACTCAGTCCATACAGAAGGCTGCCATTCTTGACCCTCTGCAGCAAGTGCATGAGGTCCTCCTCAGTTGCAGCAAGCAGGATTGTGTCATCTGCATAATGCAGATTGTTAATAGATCTTCCACCAATCCTGACACCACAATTATCCTCATAGAGACCAGCCTC